>NW_005842498.1:826644-836287 GCF_000455745.1 Alligator sinensis | reverse complement strand
AGTGAAGAATTTATTTAAGTAAGCTGCCTTTAGAAATCCTTCCTGGCTACTAGTTTTGCACATGACGAACTGTAAGCCAACAAGGCTTGCCATGCATTCTTGTAATTCTGTTTTTGCAGTCCCAGTGGTCAGGTCCTAGCCTGGACAAGTCTTGGTGGACTTGTTCTAGCACTAACAAAAACACATAGATCTGGGAGATACAATGATATTCTGCACAGATTTTTATCCCACGTTGACTCATTATGGCTGGAACAGGAGGGCAGCACAGAATGTGGGCCTGTCTGTCCAGGTACTTTGCTACCCTATATCTGATAGGAGTTGATTTAGTAATTCAGCTCACTGTGAAATCTTTCCCAAGGAGAAGAAAATGGAACTTCTTCCTGACCTCTAGCACATTATAACTTAGCATGAAGATTAATGGTTGTAATAATGTTCACCCAGGCTAGTGTTACTGCATGTTTTCTTTATTCATGCAGGTCCAAATCTATGAGTCTTACCAAGCCAGCCAGCAATATTTACTCCCAGGCATTTACAAGTTTAATCTCTCATTGTAGGCTAGTGCTCAAAGGGAAGCCAGTGTGCAAATATGTGGCAGCATTTTCCACTCAGAAGGGTCTTCTGGTTCATGCCTCTCCTTCTCTACATCACCAATCAGCATTCTGAAGAACATACAACTTGCTATGAAGTGCTATAGTCAGAATACATTTTCATCACTGTCTTCTTTCTGGGTTTACCTGTGGAGGTGAACTCTGAAACCCACATAGGATTTAGGTACATGAACTCATCAACAGTAACAGATTAGGATCACAGGGAAAAAGGAGCTGGAAAACTCAGAGGTGTGATGATTAAGGAAAGTCGCACCCCTGAGGGACAATGTCAGAAATAACTAATATATAAATATGGGTGTACAGCAAACACTAGGGTTTACAGTAAATGGAAGATGCAAAGCTAGGGCAACTGGCTTTTCTTCCTGTTTTTCCTACCTAGTGGGTCAGTGGCCACTATACGTGCCCTTTTGCTCTGCACGCCATGTCGCCTCGTCTGTACCATAGGGTGAGTCACACCTGCTGTACCAAATGGGGTGTTGTAAGGTATAATTAATGTGTGTAAAAGGACTTTGAGATTATCTGCTAAGAGGCAATAGAGGAATAAAATGTACTGTTGTTATAATAATTATGATTCCATGTGTCTGGCGTAGGTTGCTGTAAAGATTCTCTTGGCATATTTTGGGGGTAGCTTGCATAACTGGCGGAGAGCTATTCAGGTTATTTTAAGCAGGTGGCAATAAAAGTTTATGCCCCTTCACACCATCACTTTTCTTGTTAGTGCCACATATTTGCCTTAGTTTATAGGGATTTTGTGTAGCTTTATAGTCTCACCCATGCATTGTTTTTTTCCATTTGAATTACTTTAATTACTATGTATTCAGCGTCAGTACTGAGTGACGTTCACAAGTGAAAAATAAACTTTGTTGTGCGTTATCAGGGTCTATGCCTTTGGGTTTGCAAAAGGATACAGTGCACCTTTCACCTCTAAGTCAGAAGGTCCAATTTGTCTTAGGCTGATAACATACAAAAGATGTTGCTAAACATTGGCTCTGCATTGTTTCAGTGAAAATAATCAGTGAGGTCTTAGTACACTTCCCTAGTATACAAGTGTCCCTGTCTAAACACCCAGCATGACCATCAATATGAATTGGTTCCCTTATTGCCAACTTCATCAGCAGGGATCCTGGTTTCCTTGATAAAAAAATCACAAATTGTCCAATAAAAAATTGCTAATTCTCTGATAAAAACTCCCAAATCTGTGAGTAAAATGAAAGGTCAGTTCTATATATATATAAGTCTTAGTCTGTCTGTCCATAATGCTTTATTTGCACTCTGATTGGCTATCTTGACAGCCAATCAGAGTGTGAATACAGCACTATAGCAAGCAGGCGGCAGGGACAGAGGGGACTTGGGAGATGGGGGGCCAGGCCAGCTCTGCTGGCCTGCCCACCCCCTCTCTGGGGTGGAGGCAGGGGCTGCACAAGGGTGGGAGAAACAGGGTTGGGGCTGCTGCAGTGAGGGGAGGACAGGGGGAGGGCCCCGAACCAGCAGGGGGAAATGGGGTCGAGCCTGAAGTGGTGGGGAAGGGGGGGAACAGGGTCAGACCCAAATTAGGGGGGTGGGGCCAGACAAGGGGAACGTGGGTGCAGGGCTGGATGCTGGGCTCTATCTCCACCGGCCCCCCGAATGGGGGTGGGGGGAGCACCTCCAGCCCTGAAACAGCAGGGGTGAGGGTGGGGGAGTGAGCCTGGCCCTGGGCCTCTGTCCCTGCCCACCACCCACCCGGCAGGTGGTGGTGACAGAGCTGATGGAGGGGGGCAGAGCCATCAGCACTGGCCCCATCCCCCCTGCTCCCTGCAGGCCGCGAAAATGGAGTGGATGGGGGGAGAGGCAAGGCCAGTGCTGCTGACTATGTGTGCCCCCGGCCCTGCAGGTGGATGGGGGGCAGGGCCAGCAGACGGGCAGGGCGGCCTGGCCCCAGAGCAGCAGCGGGGTGGGGGGTGGAGGAGGGGGAGAGTGGGTCGGGCCCTGAAGGTGGGGAGGCAGGGCGGGTTGCAGGCCATTGTCCCTGACTGCCCCTCCGCCCGTCATTCTAGATGGGCAATTGGCTAGTCTATTTTTAATTTCTATATATATCATTTATATATTATCTATCTCTCTCTCTCTATATATATATCAGTTGAACATAATTCTTTTCTTGATATATTTTTTTTGATGCAATCACTATAATAAAATAAATTCTCAATACCTATAAATTTTAGTATTTGATTTTGGGTTTTTTATCATGGAAAATGAGAACTCCCCCTGGCCCCTGTGGTCACAGAACACAGCTCCAGGCCCCTCACTCCCAAGCCACAGCCTCCCAGCTCCGCTGGTGCCCCTTACTCCCTTTCCCCCACAGCCTCTTTGCCCTGCCAGTGCCCCTCACTGTCCACAGCCTCCCGCCTGGCCCTGCTCGTGCCCCTTACTACCCCCCAACAGCCTCTCCCAGCCCTGCTGGTGCCTCTCACTTCCCACCGCAGCCCCCTGTCCCTGCTTATGCCCCTCACTCCCCCAACCTACAGACTCCTGGCCCTGCTCTGCCCCTCACTCCCCCTTACAACCTCCCCAGCCCTGCTGGTGCCCCTCGCTTCCCACCCACAGCCCCCTGCCCTGCTGGAAGTGGCCCCCAGCTGCCAGGGCTACAGGGCCAGGGACCCAGATTTCCAGCCCCCTAACCCCCACAGCAGTACCCTAGCCCTGGCTGCTGCCTGCAGGAGTGGGGTACAAAGCTCAACTCCCCCCACCCTCTACTGCCTGCTGTGGGCTCAGGTGGGATTGGGGCCAGCTCCCTGCCATTGTGCGCACTCTTGGGCATTAGGGGGGGGACCTGTGCCCCTCAGATCTGTGTACAGGGCAAGGTTGAGCTGCCCACTGCAGGCTTGGGCTCCCACCCTGCTGCCCTCCCCCAGGGCCTCTGCAGTCCAGCAGATGAGACCTGATGCTGCAGAGCAGAGCGGGGCCACATGGAGAAGCTCCTTGCCATTGCCCTGGCAAGGCATCCCCTGCGTGTGGGGGCAGCAACACTGGGTTGTGCCCCTTGGTCCTGCTGCATGGGCAGGGGGTGCCTTTCCAGGACAGCACAGAGTTCGCAGTGGCAAGGAGCTTCCCTGTGCAGCCCCGCTCTGCCCTGCCACACCGGGTCCCACCCACCGAGTTGCAGAGGTCCCAGGGCATGGCAGCAGAGTGGAGAGCCTGAGCCCACAGTGGGTAGCCTATGCCCGCCCCTGCCACTGCCTCTGCCCCTGCCCGTAGTCACAGATCTGGCGGGGACGGGTTCCCCCTGCCTTCTGGGAGTGCACGCAGCAGTGGGGAGCTGGTCCCATGCCCTGCCCTCCAGATGAGCTGCCCACAGCCCTGTCCCACTCTCCGCCCAGATCCTGTGGCCACGCATTTCAGCCCTGGGCCCCACGCCCCACACCTTCCTTGGCTGGGCAGCAGCCCCAGCCCCCAGCCCTGCCCAACTCACTTCCTCCATCCCTATGGGGGCCTTAATCCCACCCCTCATCCCCGGACTTACCTGCAGGAGCTGCTCTCCAGGCTGCCAGGTGGCCATGTGCATAGACATGTACATGGCACCTCATGCCTGACCGCCCTTCTCCCACTCCCCCCAGCCCCTTGCAGGCTGGAACTCTGTCAGCCTGCAGAGAGCTCTTTGCAAAAATACTAAATCCATGGGTTTCTCTGTGGATACCTTTAAGAAATGCTTGGATGCTTATCTTGCTGGGGTGATCTGACCCCAGCTGAGTTCCTGCCCCTTGGGCAGGGGGCTGGACCTGATGATCTTGCGAGGTCCCGTCCATCTCTAATGTCTATGAAATCTATGAAAATGAAAAATTCCCGTTTTCATTGGGTGAAGTGGGAAATCTGTGTTTTTCTCTGTCTCCCACGGAAATGGAAAACCTGGATCCCTGTTCATGAGAAAGGTCAAAGGCACAACCATGCTTTCTTGCCTCCTAGAGATTCATTCCTTTTGGTGAGTAATGTTCCAGTCACAATGTTTCACACAGTTGGAGGACACACAAAGTGGCCTTTTGGAAGCAATGTCACTGCACCGCCAGTCAAGTCATGTGAGAGATGTATTGCTGATGAAATCTGGGTCTCTCTTCTTCCAACCTTTGCCCCAGTGAAAGCATTAAGGGAAGAGTTTCAACAATAGAAAATATGTGACCTGATTTTCAGAAGTACAGATGGGCAAATCCAGATTGGCAAACTAGGTGCCTAATCCGGACTCAGGCAGAAATGTACATATCTGTGCTGCAGAAAGCAATCCAGAGTAGCTCTGCTCAACAACCACAAAACCTCTTAGGTGTCAGTGTAGGGCACATGTACAGTCTCCTCCTCACCCCACATTGTCCCTAACAAAATAAGCCCTGTTCACCCACTCCCATGGGGTGTGCAAGACACCAGCAGTTAGGCACAGTAGACAGCTTGGAAGAGTGCATGTCCCAGGACTGTTCTCACAGAAAAGCCTGAGTGTGGTGCTGGGGATGAGGAAGCACTCAGAGCCACCATGCTACTCAGAACTCCTCCTAAGCCATCTCTTCCAACTAATTGCCGAACTTTGGGGTAGTGAAGTGAGAGCAAGAAAGCAGAGCTTTTTATGTCAGCCGTAGATCTGGAGTCAGTAAGGAGGCAGTATAAGTGGTCAATGCCTGCCCAACATGTGCCAGTGGCACAGACCTCATTCATGAATGGTGGTAGCCATGATCACTTTTGCTCAGAGATACAAGTAGAGGTACTGGAGCCAGTGTCTCCCTTTATGTAATAGCTAGCATACTGCTAACAGGGAGCACTTTCTGTTGAGGCTGTGCCAGCATGCAGACAAGAATGCTTAGGCGATGGGTGCAGACAGAAAGTAAATACATGTAAGCATCAAGTGGTTGGAGCACCCAGTTGGGGAGGGGGAGACTTGAGATCTGCTCCCTTAAAAGTTGATGCATTTTATACTCGCTATTGGAGAAAAGCAGTTTGTAATTCTTGCTGTCGTGTTTGAGATTTGTGTTGCAGAATACAGGCAAGTTTCAGGGAGTGCTTCAATCTTGCTATTGTCCTGATGAGCAAATAATGAGCTGAGCTGACCTACTAACCCTGCTTTAGTCTGTGATTGTTCTCAATAGCCACTTAAGCTTTCATAGCCACCCCATGTTTGTTGGGTGGGGCCTGTCCCCTAAGACCTGGGAAGAAGTTTCTGTTAGGGAGCAGGGTGGATTGTTTGACCATCAAGGTGAGGAGGCCCGGGTTCTCCACCTCTTGTCTGTCAGTGTCTATAATTAGTAACTCAGTCCACAATGAGTTTTATTTATTCATAGTTTTATTGCTGTGCTTAGCAGTGGCACCAGGCACCTCAGAAACACCTAAGAATTTCTTTAGCAAACCAAGGGCTACCTAAAGCTACAGGGTTTTCACTGCACTGTGGCACCCTCAGCTTTGGGGCTTCTCAGCATCAGTAGGGAAAAAGCCCAGGTCCTCCTGCACCATGCATGAGTCTCTGTACTAGAACCGAAGGTAAATCTGCCATGTATTGGCTGAATGGGGTCTGACATGCAGCTGGACAGCATGTGCTCTTTCTCTCTTGTGTATGTGTGTTTGTGCACACAGTTCCCAATCCTATTCCCTTGAAGCATCTCTTCCAATGCACTAAAGGAAAGGGCACAGGCTGTTCACTGTCCTTTTCCCCCAGCTCTCCAGGGCCAGGTACAGACAGTCACAAAGCCTGAGACTGAATCAATTCAGTCTTTGCAGCTAGTCTAAGCTGCACAAATTAAATTGAAACAGAAGTGAGATGACATTTACCTTTGATTCAGGAAATGCAGCCACTCAGGCCAGAAGCCAGGGGCTGCTAGAGCAGGGCACTCTGGCTGTGTGTTCACTTCTTCTTCCTCCTTCCCCCGAGGTCTCTGGGATTTGCAGTCCAGAATTACAGCAGCAGGACTCTGCAGGGTTGTTCATCACTTCCTTTTCCTGCTTCCAGGTGCCTCTGGGATTTGTAGCCCAGAGTTGCAGCTGGCAGTAAGCTTGGGTGGGGGAAGGAGTGTTTCACTCCCCTCCCAGGCCCCAGGCCCCAGACCCCAGCTGGGCTTGTCTGGGGGCCTATCGCTTCCCCTGTAGACTGGGCCGCATCCCCAGCCAGGCTTGTCCCTGCCCGCCTTGTCAGCCAGCCAGCCCTCACTGCTCCAGCTAGGAAACAGAGAGGCAGAGCTAGCCCTGCTCTCTGGAGCAGATAGCACAGCCCAACCCGGGGCTGCAAAGCATGGTGGGATGCTGGGGGACTGTGATTTAACTTGAACCAGGAAGGCATCTGGGACAGAAGGTTCATAAACCAGTTTGATCCAAATCAGTTAAGTCTGGTACTACATTCAACCAGGTTCATCTTAAACCAGTTTCAGCCATTTTGAAAGTGGTCTATGTGCACTGAACTTCTGTTCTGTTACAGGTTTAAACCAGTTTCTGAACACTTAAGCCAGTTTGTGTAGCTTCTGTCCCCAGCCCCAGACCTGTTATTCAGTCACTCCCTTTCCAGTCTCTTCTTTCCCTTCTCATCTTATTTTTGGCTTCCCAACTGAAAAGCCATTTGCCCTATTTCTTGCTTCCTCTCCTCAGAGGCCAGAGACAGCATGGCACACGTATATGGTGAATGATGAACAAGCTGGGGGATGGCTGTTGCTGGGCTGAGTGTGTTCATGTGGCTGTTTTGAATAGCATGGGAGCAGAGTAGTGAGCGTGAGCCAGGCTGCTCCTGCTGCACCTGTAGCCTTGTCTGTTTTGTGCCAGGATCCACCGTATTCTGAGGTTCCAGGGGAGCAAGGAATGACGGTGGGAGGATTTCATGGTACCTGTAGCTGTCAAAGGGGTTGCATGGACCCAAGCCCTCAGCCTTTGCTGCTCCTCTTCTGAGGCCCCACCCCATTTACTAGTCTGATGTCTCATCTTGTATGGCAGGGTGGTTTCCCAGATCGCCCTCCTTGCTGGTTCTGTCCCTCACTCTTGAGTCCCTGCACTCTATCTGTGATATAACTCCTTTCTCTTAACAAAATTCCCAATAAGCCAGATTCCACATGAGCCAACTGTGCAGAGGCTGGGGGGTTCATAACAAAGGTTCCTAGACCCTAGGCTGTGGAGTTCATTTAGGGATGCCGTTTCCTTCTTAATACATACAGTGGCCTGGATGCTGCCCCTTGGAAGAAAGCAGCTAAGAAATTGTAAATGCAAAGGGAACCTCCCCCTTTCTGTACGTGGGCAGAAATTGCTTGTTATGCCTGCTTGGAGTCATTTTTAGTCTGAGGATCCAGCAACTTCCTCAGCTGATATCTGACCTACATTCTCCATCCTCTATTCCCTAAGGGATTTTCACCTACTACCTACCTTACCACTATCCAAGTGACAACAAAGCAGGACTTCCTCCGCCTATTCCTGAGTCACCTATTTATAAGTCTACTTAATAAAGCTTCATAGCAGTAATACAGGACACCATGTCTCTGTGAATGCCAGCAAACAGCCACACCCTTTCCCTCATTACAAGGGAAGTTTCAGCGGGATACACTATTCATCCTCACTATCTACCTGAGCAGCAGCTGTGTGGTCCTGCGGCTGTGCTTTATGAGGCCAGCCCCAACCTAGTCCTATAAAGGTTGCTAGCTATTGATGGTTGGGTCTTAATATTCTCCAGCAGGTGCCCAGACTTTCCCCTTCTTTTCCCAACCTCTAGAGCCAGGCTAGCCTGTAGCCAAGCACATCAGTCTAGAAATCGTATGGGGTGAACTATTCTCCCCCTATGAGACACTTAATTTTTCAGCCATGACTCAGACCAGAAATATTACAGGACTGACCTTTGCAGGGCTGGTGATATGATTCTTCCAGAAGTAAATGCTTGGTGGAACAGGAGAAGAAGTTGCACGTTACTTCAAGCACTACATAATAATACTAAAGAATTTAAATTGTAAAGCGTGGGCTGAAGATTCAAGATTTTGGTTCGCTTTTTATCTCAGGTAAACCGGTTTGCCCCGTCCATGACACTTCTACCTGGGAACATGACAGTAACACATTAAAAAAAATAATGTTTATCCCTAATTATGTTCTGGATGACAGCCCGCATTTTTCCCTTGTTCAGTGCCAGAAAATTAAATAAGGTTGTGGATGTGTGGTACAAGTATGTAGAGCGTGGATGTTGGAGGCAGGTGAGCAGGAAGCAGCTAAGGGAGTGATTCCAAGTAATTAGAATAGGGGCCGGCTACCTGGACGCTTGTGTTCTGAACTAGGTTCTGTCACTGATTTGCTATAAAACCTTGGGAAGCTTCACATGCCCAAGAGGGGCCACTGGGTTTGGATATCCAACTTGACAGCCCCTAAAATTAGAGAGTATTTTTTGAAAATTTTGGCCTACTTCATCTCCAGATAGGATAATAATTAATACTTGCCTGTCCTAAATAGGTCTCACTGGAATATGGGTGAATACAACCATTGATCAGTGCACATTACAGTTCATACAGAGGATCTGCTAGAAGCATTGACAAAAATAGGCCTCTCTGGGCATGTCTACTCAAGATGCTAAATGTGCTGAAGACTAATTCTGCTGTGTATATTAGTGCGCCATGGCAAAAGCCATGCTGTTGCACTAATGTGCAGTAGAATTAGTCTACTGTGCATTAGTGTCACTTAAAGGCATGCACCAGTGCTACTGCACAGTAGCGCTGGTTACTGTGTATTTAGTTAGTACCTGTTATTACAGGCACTAAACTTAATGCGCCGTAACCACGGCACATTAATGCATGTGTAGACTGTGGCGGGCCAGTAGGGGGCGCTCCTGCGATGAGCCGCCCACCTCCCTGCGCCCGACCACCTTCCAGGCTCCGAGTGCCTCCCTTGGGGTGCCTCCCGTCCGGCCGACCCCTTCCCCGGAGCACACCCGCTAGCCTGGGGTTCCCGCTGCCACCATCCAAGGCTCTGGACTCACTTCTGGCTCTGCGCACCTTGGAAAACACAGGCCTGATCGTCCAATGGGTACTAGACCCAGTACAAGCACTTGGGGCACTTCCCCAAGTCAGGGGCTGATTAGG
>NW_005842498.1:795768-826420 GCF_000455745.1 Alligator sinensis | reverse complement strand
ATTCACCTGGATGACCGCATGGATAATGGCTCCCCTTCTTCCTGGCCCAGGCCTTTTTAAAACCTCCCTGACCTCAGCAGCCGGTCCAATCGAAGCTGCCAATACTGGCTACAAACCGTCCAATCTGCATGGCATCCCTGGCTACCTGGGCCCACGCGCAGGGCCGGGTCTTTCCCCCCCTTGCCCAGGTGACCAGAGCATCGCCTCCCAGGCGCCAGGCTTTTGTCTGCAGACAAGGAGCGAGATCCCCGCTGTGAGAGATTCAACAGCAGCCTCTCAGGCTGGCTGAGACAGATCTCTGGAGAGGGGCACCGACGGGGGCATTTCTGCCACATAGACATGTCTACTAAGAATGAATTAGGTCAGGGGTTGTCAACTGGGGGTACGCATACCCCAGGGGTACTTTGAAAGGTCCCAGGGGGAAAGCGGGAGCAGGCAGGGATGGAGTCCCACCATCCTGTGCCGCTGCCTCATAGGAGCAGGGCCAGGGTGGCACAGATGCTGCGCTGCTGTCACTCCGCTGCTCGCCATGACCCCACTCCGTGTCTGGCTGCTTGCCACTCCCCTCCTTCCAGGCATACACTTATTAAAAAGGGGACTGCTGGGGGTACACTTATTAAAAAAAGTTGAAAACTCCTGAATTAGGTAATACCATATATGATTTATAGGGCTTACATGAGAAGTCACTGGGAAAGTTAGATTTCTTCCAAAGCTAATGGTTAAGAGTGATTGATAAGACCAGACAGCACCCCAAAATAAAGATGAGATATACAAGGATTAAGACAACCTGGTAAACATGTTTTATTGCTTGATGACAACATACACGTCCTAGATGTAGGTCATCATCTAGGATGTTGTCACCAAAAGATGTTTTAGTATTTGCTGAGAAGTAGGAAGTATATGCTATAAATAAGAGTTGTTTAGATTGGTGTATAAAGGAGGGTCTAGGAACCTTTGTTATTTTGCATTAGGCTTAGTGGGTGCATCCACCTGACACTTATGCCTATACTTTACTGCAGGTATCGTGACCATCACCGTGTACCGGCTTGTCATGTATGTTAGCTTGTAGGTGCTTTATAGGCAATAAACCTGGCTGACATTTTGTCACTGAGACTGGGCTTGCGGTTGTTCTTTCTGTAACAAGAAAGTCTTCAGAGGACACTGCAGCGCAGGCAGCTTCCCAACACTATGCACACTCAGACCACTCAGGGAGCCTGACATTGGTGACCCCTCCCTGAACAACACCTCCCGGAGGGCTTCTGGGGGCCTTCATAGGATGTTTGCATGGGGTTCTGAGATCTGTGTAGTAGTTGACCAGTGTCTGAGCCTTTCTAGTGTGGTCTGCTGTCCAACCCCTCCCTTCCACTTGGGTCAGTCTAGGAACTGAGGTGAAGAGCCTAATAAAGCCATGTTTCCCAAGCTAGGCAGGTTTCAACTGCACCATAGCAGGGCTAGCCACTCTCATGCTCCTCTTACTTCAGCCACTGCTGATGTTTAACCTGTCTCCAATTCTCCCACATATACCCTTCAATCTATACCACCCCCACCCCCCCCAGTTGGCACTAGTAAGGGAAATCGGTGGCTGTAATTCACATGTGCCATCTCAAAGAACCTTGCACACCCCACCCTTTGGGAAACACTGGCACAGGCATATTAATTGCAGCAATGTTAATGCTACTGAAAATCTTCCCTCTTCCTACTTCTTGCTTTTAGAAATTCAGATGTCCCAGGAACACCAGATTTTCCTCAGGCAAAGTCCTGGCAATGCAACACTATATCTGATAATCTTGCGTCCTCTTATTGAGCATAGCATGTTTTGCTCCTGGAGCCTCTTTTTCCTTCCTTGCTGTCCATTCCTGTCCTTAATGTCATTATCCAGTCTACCTGTAACTTCACAGCTGTAAGTGAAAACAGATTGGCTAATCCAGAGGGCATATCTGAAGATAGGTGTGGGGTCAAAGGGACACATGTGAGATCACATTTAACCATTTCCTGGCTGATCAGGAACATCCTCCATAGTCCATAGCTTTGGGCTACATCCAGTTTAGTTTTCATAACTTGGGAAATAAGGCTCCCGTTGCTTCCTCAGTGAAAGAAAGTATTTCCTTATATGCAACACAAAATATTCCCTTTGCTCTCTTTCACAATCTTATAGTTGTCTTTAACCAGTTCTTACCACCTCCTGCTTACGCCAATCAAACATTTGGAGGGTAGTTACCCGATTGACACCCACCGCTCCCTTCTTAGTTGTCATTTGATCAGGCTATTCATATTTCATATTTTTCGACTTACTCTCCTGTTTCTCCGTTTCTTTTCCTTCTCCAAATTTTCTCCTGGTGGTGAAATCATTCCAGCAAAGAGATATCCAGAACTCAGTGTCACGTTTTCAGTGTGGTTAAGTCGGTGAATTTGAAAAGATTTCAGAAGATTTCAAAGAAACATTGAACATAATCTAACTGTACAGTTGACAGTGTTCCCCAAAACAGCAATTCCCTTGCCAGATCCTTGATAATAACATGGTGTGAATGTTGATGTCAGTTTTCTATTCAGTGGATTGCTGTTGAAAAACCTTGTTTGTATGCTATTTCTCAGAACACTGCCCATCCTAATAACTGAGCTGGATGCATAAAATAAAAGATTATTTTGGTGAACAAACGGCACAATTCATTTTCCTGTTAATTAATGGAGCTTTAGTATTATCCATGAACTGTCTGATAAAGGACCATGGGGAATAGTATGGAAATATTCTTGAATCCCAGGCATTTCAAGAATTTTTGCATAGGAGATTCATCCAAAAAATTGTGCTACAAAGTGCAGTGTTCACCACTGGCTATTCCAATATTGAAAACATTTCAGTCATCAGCAAGTAGAAAGGATGTCAGGACTGATTGCTTTATGTTTCACAAATAGAAAAGGTTTAAATCTTTTGGACAATGTACAGCTACACCAGCTTTATTAATAATATAAAGCATCTGTATGCTTGTAGGGCACCTTTCCAATTAATTGAACCTCAAATGCCAAGAACTCTTAAAGTTAAATGATAAATCTCAGAAGTGGGAAGAAGCCTGAGAGCAATAAGTTGTCTCAAACATCCATGGTTTTCGTTTAAGTGGGTTTTCACCACTCAAATTTCAATTTGGGTCTCAGACTAAGGCATTTTCAACCAGGAGTGGTTAGATGAGAAGGAAAAAGAGCACTCAATAGATGAGTAAATGCAAAAGGGACTAAACTTCATATCTCTTATATTACCATGAATCTAAAGTTAACCTTCCATCTTCAGTGGACTTACTCTTATGTCATGCTTTGAGGTCTGGCCTGAGATCTATTTGGTAGTAAGTAAAATGGCAACATTACAGAAGATTGACATGAGCTGAAGGCACAGTGTTTGAGGGGAGAGAGGGTTGCATGGCTCATGCAGCCTACCTTTGTGATTTTGTCATGAGTTTCCTGATATGCGTTTTCTGTTTCTTGTCATTTTTGTTTTTCCCCTAAAGCTTCAACTCCTTACAAGAGATGACTGACAATTTCTGACTTTTTATAACTAGCAAAATGCATATGTCTAAGCTACATGATTCAGGAGAAAAATCTAAAAACACGATCCAACTACCTCTAAGAGGTAAATAAAAATAAGTAAAGACCACCCAAAATAAGTATACATATCTATTTTAATGTACTGATTTTTAAGCCAGTCTTCTGATTTTTGGTGGTTGATGCATGAGTTTAAGAACTTGGGGGCTAACAACTGTTTCCACATCTTTTTTTTCTTGAAATCTTGGATCTTGACTTAGATGTCCCTGGAATAGGAAGATTTTGAGTCTGATTATTTGTTTAAGACTTAAGAGACATCTAGCAATGTGATAATTTGGTGTTACAGGGAATTTTCAGTCCCATCCAGTGAAGGGTTAAAATTAAAACTACGGACTTAGGATGAGCAAGGGGAAGAAGGAAAGGGGCAGGCAAAGGGCTTGGGAAAAGACCGAAGGTGAGGAGAGACCAGCTCTGTCTGGTCTTCTGTGTGCATTTGGGTTGTTGTTGTTGTGTGTGTGTGTGTGTAGCTTTCATTCGCTATCCAGAAAGCAGTGTGATCATTAACGCTTCAGTCTCAGGGCTTTCTTAATCCTCCTGGGAAACTGGATGCTTACTCCTTACAATGGGCTAGAGCTCCGGCTTGTCTCTGTAATAAGGTAAACTTTCTCCCATCTCAGTCTCCAGAAAGCAAAGCCCACAGGGCAGGGTTAAAGGGCACACTCCTGTTGACGATCCTTGACCCTTTTCTATGAGATTCCCCAGGCTGGATAGAGCCAGTTGCTTCTTATCCTCACTCCTCAGGGCCACAGTGTTTGGATGGCTTGTGGAATTTACCTTGCTTGCCAAAAACTGAATGGAGCGTTGGAATTGTTTTTCCTCTTGTGCACCTAAATTCAATTTTCTAGTCCCACACCTGGCCATATTTGTGCACTGTGGATGTGTGAGTAGGTGTGCATAGAGCATGTTCAGTCAACTCTGCACTGGCTGGGTGCATATGCATGTACCTGAGCATATGTCTAGGAAGTTGTTGGGGAGAGGAAAGGCCACAGGTTAGGCATTATCCAGTCCCCTTTCCAGTGCTCCTTTTTGAAACTGAGCTGCTGCCCCTTGCACTTAATAGTCATTGGATAAAATGGATGGCGAGAGCTGCAGATGTTTCTTCCCCATTGGAGTTAGTGGTCCAGACTACAAGCCAGGGCCTGTTTCTTTTCATCTTAGTAGTTACCTCACTAAGCCATATAGGACACATCTACACAAGATGCTACATCACCATAGCGATGAGCTACTGGGACGCAGCTCATCACTATGGCAACATAGCATCGATGGGCACTAACTGTGACACCACCACTACTGCGCAGTAGCAACGGGCTACTGCGCAGTAGCTTGTTGCTACTGTGCAGTAGGGTTGGAAATGACCCATGCGCCACCAGAACTGCATGCTACCAGCAGTTACTGTACAGTCATATTGTACTTGCGAAAGCAAGTACTAAATCACTGCGCAGTAACAACAGCGCAGTGGGGCATACGTGTAGACACACCCACACTTTCTGCTCTCTTCCTTCTGGTCCCATTCCCACATATTGCCCTCTCTGCTACCCAAGGGACCAGCACTAAAAGGAGCGCTGAAGAAGCACCTGGGAATGCCTAAATTGTGGTACTGGTATTTAGAGTAATGTGTGGGGAAGTCATGAGGATCCAGGTTCCTCCTCTAGGTTGAGGGGCCTAATAGCAGAGTCTGCTTCTTTCTGGGAAGTTGCCTTATCAGTCAGCTCTTGGGACTAAAACACAGGAGGGCCTCCCCGACCTGCTAGTCTCAGGTTTCTGGCTAGCTATACCTTCTCGATTTGGATGCATGCATACATCCAGAATGGGTTAGCGTGCATAGCTGCCTGTCCAGTGTGTAGCTTATTGCACAGGCTCAGTCTATGTGCGCACACATATGTGTCCAGAGTGCATGGTAATAGAATTGCAACTTGTAAGTGCCTAAAATGCTACTTGTATGTATGGCTAGAAAGCTGCCATCTAGATATTCAAAGAAAAATTGAATTGCACTGCTAGATGTTGCCACAGGATTCCAGGCTATTTTCCCATTTGGTCAAGCATTGTACTTCCAGCTGCACTTGATAAGATGAGTTCTCCATCCAGCCTGGCATTTCATTTTCAGTGATAATAACCTTCCATACAGAGACCTGAAGTAGCAATGAGCGGATCAGGTCTGTGAAAAAAACCCCAATGGTTAAAAAGCCAGGGGTCAAGCCCCACAAAATCATGAGGTTAGCTTAAAATTATGGGTTGTTTTTTTTAACTATATACTTTGGGCACCTCCTAGATTTTGAAATGTTATGGTGTTCTCACATTGTACTTTTAAATTGTCCTCTGCATCCAGGAGGGTTACAATATTCCTGTTGAAAAAAAGAAAAAGCTAAAAAAAAGGCTGTAATTTTCATGTCAGCACATGAGTCCATGAACTGGGGCTAGATAGAAAAGAAGCAAAAAAATATCACAAGGCTTGGGGTAAAGTTGTGAAAACATGCTTTCATGTCCAGGAAATTGTTCTCAGGGCACGAGTGTGCCATTGGTGGAGTCCAGGGGACTGTGTGTATGCAAATTCTTTAGTTCATTTCAAAGAACTTGACAAAATAACCAAGAACCCGGAGGAAGTGGTGGATACTGCCTGCCAAGGACATTCTTTTTTACCTGGATCTTGATTGGTAACACACTTACTCTGTTTCCATTTCTCCAAGCAGGCTGCAAGATTTCATTTTTTAAAAATGTTCATGCTCATCATTACCAGCAAAAAAAAGGATTACTCATTTTAACTTTTGATACTTTAAATCTTCTGGATGCTTGTCTATGGCAAAAGCATTACAGCTTAGCACTCACTTCTTTAATTTTAGTTCCAACAGCTTTAGGGATATGGTGGGGGATTTTTCCCTTATCTCCTTTTCTTTCCTGCTTGCTAAGGGGTAATCTAGGTTTCCATTTGAAGAAAAACAATTTTTATGGTGATTTCTAAGAATAAAGGGAGGTGCTGACTGGCATTTTAGCTCCCAAGAGAATTGGACTAGGGATAACAGAGGTCTATACTGGCGAGTAATTCAGCCTCCACATACTTTGCGCTGACATGATTTCAGACAAAGAAACTCTGTCTTCATCCATAGGCAACACAAGTTGAAACACTTTGCTTGTCCTTTATTACAAAGCATAGCTTCCCTATCTCCTCTCCTTCCCTGTGCTACCACCATGTGGCCTTATGTCAGTGCTGCAAGAAATGAACTCCCTGTTCCTTTTATTGTTTCACTGAGCTTGTGAGTAATAAGTAATTCAAGAGAACGGATATAGGCCCTGCCTTTCAGGAAAGTAGCTAAGCAGGAGGGTTGTTACTGCTTCCGAAACATGACCTTCATCCTGAAGAATTCAATTCCAGAGGGTAGAGCATGTGCCAATGCCATTTAAGAGTTGCTCTCTTTTGTTTGCAGAATATGGGAATCACCACTTCTCCAGGCTGCCAAAGAGAATGATCTCCGGGCTATCAAGAAGCTGCTTGCTGATGGCTCTTGTGATGTCTACCAGAGAGGTACATGGGCTCCCATGTTCCTGAACCCTACCAATTACTCCCCCACACCCCCCCCCCCCCCCCCCCCCAGCACTGCTAGCCCAAGTCTGTGGTTATTTGCTCTCAGCGTGCTCTTGGACTGTTGCTGACTCCATGGTGATGTGGATGGAAACCACATCCTCCTCATAGATCCAATAAGAACCACTTGGCTGTGTGTCTTAGGCCCCAAACTGCCAAGCAGCAAGGGCTGGGATTGCTCCCTGGGTCCAGCAGTGCTTCCTTCATTACTCTAGGGAGGTTTTTCCACATTGAACACAGCCGTTCCTTTTCAGTTGTATTACACTTGTGCCTAGATGTCCTGTCCCAGAGCCATGGTCCAGTGTATTAATTACTGTACTGCCAGAATAAAACCCAGACACAGAGAGCTTACAGCCTAACCAACAAGGGAGAGAACGGGCAGGGAGTGGGACAGAGACAGAAGCGAGAGAAATGACAATCCAAAGTCACACATCAGGTCAGTGGAGGAGCCATGAAAGCACCCAGGTCACATGGGTCCTCCTACCTGAACGATCTTCTCAGCTTTGCTCTAGGCAGCTGAAGGCATGCTTCTCTCCCACTCCCTGTCTAGGTGCAGTGGGGGAAACAGCCCTCCATGTGGCTGCCTTATATGATAACGTGGAGGTTGCTCAAGCTCTGCTGGAAGCCGCTCCAGACCTCATCAATGAGAGGATGACATCAGAGCTCTATGACGGTAAGCAACCCTGGGTGCACCTTGATGCACGTGCAGACTGACTCACAGCTGACAGGCTGTGTTCCCTGCTGAATCAGCTGGACACACAAAGTGATGACAAGGGCTTTGAAGTCCCGTGTGTGCTAAATAGGGATTATGCTGTGTTTTTGTCCAGGACTTGTTGTTTAAGAAGTGAATTCTCCCTTCTCTTTGCATAGCAACTTAGTGGAAGAGCTGGCCACTGGCTTTCAGGTACCCAGACAAAGATGGCAAATGATCATATTTTCTATAAATTCTAGTGGTTGAAGGGCACAGACTCAATGCTAGGAAATAGAGCCAGCCCTGAAAGAATAAGAATAACTTCATATATAGCCAATTTAAAGTAGGCCGCTCAACAAAGGCAGCTTTCACTTCCAAAATAATAAGAAGGTTTTTTTGTTGGGTTTTTTTTTTATCAGCCTCAGGCTGGAGAACTGGAGTGGATATCCTGTAGGCACAGCTTAGTGGACTATTTATTTCCTCTAAGGGGACTGTCACTACACTTCCCAAATGAGTGTGGCCCCCAATCACAATCCTCATCCACATTCAGGAGATTTTTCTGTCTCTCCCATTGAAAAAATACAGCTTGTGATCTCCCCAGGCCAGTGGCAGAACATCTTCTGGCACTCATTACATTTCACACACATGCACAGGGTGGAACTGGTTGCCAGTTTTGGGGTCTGCTATCTAATGAGAGAATCTCCCCAAACATGTGTTTTATTTGTATGTGTGTGTGTTACAGGCCAGACAGCTCTCCATATCGCCGCCGTGAATCAGAACATAAACTTGGTGAAGATTTTGCTCAAAAAGGGAGCCAATGCCTCTGCACCACGAGCTACTGGACTTTTTTTCAGATGCAGCAGTCATAATCTTATCTACTTTGGTATGGCCCTGTCAGTAGTCCCCAGTAACCTCTTTCTTTCCCTGTTATCCTGACAGTGGTAGGCCTGGAGGCCAAAGTGTGTCAAAGGCATGGGCTGGTATTGTGTACTATGCCTGCCTTACCCCAGATAGATCTCTAGTCTCCAGGCGTGTAAATGACCAGGGTTTTCCAGGCACCTAAAATAAAACTAATTTTATGTGCAAAACATCCTAGCAATCCATTGGCAGTCAGTGATATTTCTCCAAATTCTCATCTAGCAAAAGAGCATCCCTCCTAAAAGCCTGTTTCCCCTGTGACACCATCTGAATGGATATGACTGTGACAGTATTTGAATGTAGGCATGAAGGAATGGTTTCCCCTTTAGCCACAGGATCTTTTGTGGGTGGAACTATCGAGCTTCTGGGGAACTCTCTTCCTTCAGTGACCAATATGAATAGGTTTCCTCCAATTTATCCCAGTCTGACCTGCCTGCTTCTTTACCTAGGATCTTAATCTTGTTTTCATGCTGTTCCTTCCTCTTCAGGGGAGCACGTTTTATCTTTTGCTGCCTGTGTGGGAAGCGAGGAGATTGTGCGCCTACTCATTGAACATGGAGCCAACATCCGGGCACAAGACTCTCTGGGTAAGAAATCTGGCAGGCCAGGTGAATCCTATATTGCCAAGTTTCACCTCTTTTATTCAGGTTCTGCCATGCATGTACATCTATATGCATACTAAGCAACTGAGTTACCTTAGTTAACTAAGTACACCCATACACATACTGAGCAACTGAGCAACTTAATTACTGAGCAACTAAGCAAAGAGTTACCTTATTCCACAAGCAAGCAGGCTCTGGAGTAAAAGGTACTAGGGAATTTCAAACAATGAAAATTACTTCAATCAGTTTTACTCTCATTAACACGGCTAATCAATAATTATTTCCCTTACACAGCAATTATTCTAGTCTATATCTTTTATCATGACCCTTGTGTTGCCTTCTCTATAGGAAACACCATCCTCCACATCCTGGTTCTCCAACCCAATAAGACCTTTGCCTGCCAGATGTACAACCTGATCCTCTCCTATGACAAGCCAGAAGAAGGTCTAGGGTCCCTGGAATCTATTCCAAACAATGAAGGCCTCACTCCATTTAAACTGGCCGGAGTTGAGGGCAACACTGTGGTGAGTTCATTCCTAACCAAGTCAGCTCTTTCTAGTAGAGGACATTAGAAAACAGTTCCAGCCTAAGGCAAGCAGAATCCAAATATCCTACTAATCCATTAGAAAAGAAATGTCAAATTTTCTCTTCCCTCCTTTATTTGTAGTTACAGAGAAAATCCAAAATGCTATGTTGGAATTTTCTTAGTTCTTATATGCAAGAAGTTGCATGCTGATTTTTAACAAAGGGAGATTTTTTTCTCAACAGTTTGTTAGACATTTGAGTTAAATAAATGTTACTAAAAAAATAAAACTCCCAGCATGATCCAAATTCCCTTCTCTCAGTTACCCAGATATCATTACTCACAATATCAAGCACATGCCTGTTCTTTAGTCATCCACAGTTTTCCAAGACAAACAGTGTACAAAGAAGTGAGTTTCTAACTTAAAAACCTAGAAAAAGATAACAATAACAAAACAATAACAAAACCCAATCATACCAGAATAGGCCATTGTTCTTTTTCAGAATAGCAGCTACCCTTTGTGCTCCTACTTAAATGTACGTGAAATATCAGTGACAAAAAATGAAACTGGTGGGAGGGGGGACCATAGTTTTTTACATTTAATTTACAAATGAGCTTGTTTTACCCCCATAACAGCGTTGTTTTATGATTTTTTTGCTTTAAAGTGGACACAAGAGAGGAGAGGACCTCCAAAATTGTTCACATTCAGAATGATGAGCATCATGTTTCTTGTGTGCAAGCCAGCCTTTTTGTCACTGTTACAGAAAAGCACACTTTTGAATTATGCTGAAACTGCAAAAATATATATTTGCAGAGAATCATTTTTAATTTGTTTGGCATATTTGCAGTATGCATTGATTGACTGCTGGATCGTGATCTAATCCCCCTATCCTTTTTTTGCTCCTCAGATGTTTCAGCACCTGATGCAGAAGCGAAAGCACACTCTGTGGTCCTTTGGCCCCATAACCTCTGTTCTCTATGACCTCACAGAGATTGACTCTTGCGGAGAAGATCAGTCCTTCCTCGAGCTCATTGTCTCTACCAAGAAGAGAGAGGTACAGTGAGCATCAGTTACTTTCTCTGTGTGGAAAATGGTGGTTATAAAAGGAGGAACAACAACTGCACGTTGAAGGTTCCAGCTGTGCTGATATTCCACGCCACCCACGGGGCTGGCACTTTTTGGCCATTTGATGCAAAGAATAGATGAAAGGTAGCAATCCTTTGACAGCACAGCTAATATGGTTCCCTCACCGCATTTCACCATAGTTTTACATTTTATGAGGAAGGGGAAAGAGATTAGTTTTAAACCCCATGCCACAAAGACAGTGCCTGAGGCTGTTTACACCACAGGAGGTGACAATACTGACTCAGAAGAAGGCTCTCTCCTCTCTCTGATTCTGTAGATGTTTAGATGGCAAGTACTTGCCTGTAGCCATGAACCTATGTGCCTACCTCTCAGGGATGTTGTGACGTCACTGACGTTCTTTGTGATCCTGTGCCTCTTCCAGCTCCTACTTTGGACGTGATATAGTTAAAGCAAACGAATAACAAGGAATAAATAATGAATGAATCTTTCGAATATCTGAATGAAATGCTTTGTGGGCCACAGAATTGTGTTTGCTATCCATTTCTAATCAAATTTGGAAAGATTTACCACAATTAAGGTCATAACAATGCCTAAGACAGAGGACTCTTGTACTTCAGTGTGTATGGCACTGCGCTACAATCTCCCATGCCCGAAGATTGCTTCAAGTCCTTCCTAGAAACACAGCAGGTGTTATTCTCTGGCTGTATCTGCAAGGAGCTGCCAAAACTCAAACTAATTGTAAATGAGGTAAAGAGCCATAACCCAGCTCCCTGTTTGAGAATGCACTCATTCACCTATAACTAGCGATCAGCAAACCTACTCCAAACTCATTTGCCTGGGGGAGGTGATTAACCTCACCAACCTTGAATACAGACTTCGAGAGCAACCAAATAAATTCCCTGAGGTTCACCATCTCTGAGGTTTATACGTGGATAAGCTGCAAGTGAAATGATATCATGGGCTAAATGTTCTGTAAAAACCACATTCAACTGGTTTTCACTCCTGGTTTAGTGTATTGTGGGTGACACCTCTAGGGATGGTATGCCTTGGCTTGTGAAGCACTTTGCTTCACCGTAAACACACCACCCACAGACCTAATTCCACTGCCAGGTAGTTGAGTGATCTTTCTGCTGAAGCCAATGGAAGCTTTTTAATATAGTGGAAAGTACAGCAGAACCGCAAGAGCCATTTTTTCAGCTGGAGTAAATCAGTACAACTCCATGAACTTCAGCTGAATTATCCCGATTGACACCAGCTGAGGACCAAACCATAGGCTGCTACATGAAACTGTGGAAGAAAACTAACCTCTCTGAGAATCTTTTGGCTTGTTATTTCCAGTCAAATAGATAAAATGCCTCTGTATTACATACCCTTAAACAAAAAGCATACAGCATTTAACAGAGTAATAGATTTTCTATGGGTTTCGTTGTATTCAGAGAAAGCCTGTTCTTCCTTCACGTATTTTAAATGACCGTATACAAGTCTAAAGCAAGGAGATATATTCGTTAACACATTCTATCAACTGATATAAAAAAATCAATAGCAAATGTCTCATTTTCTATTAAATTGGATAAAACATGTACAGTCATGTCTATAGAATCCTTTTGGTCTCGTGTGTTTTGAATTCTGTGGGTTTTTCCTATAAGGGTATGTGCCAATGCATTCTCATGGAAGAGCTGTCTCTGACTTGGAGCCTGTGCAACAAAAGATATTAGTATCGATTGCATGAAAAGCTGTAATTGATGTTCTCAGTCCATACCCATGACAGATCTATACTGTTTTTCTTTTCCTTCTGTTGTCACAGCTTTGACTGCACTTTGTATATCTGCAGACGCACTATGAGCGTTATGGAAAATATAACGTAGGAAAATAAATAAAAAATCCCTACAGTGTTACTTACACTCATGCAGTTAAGACATAAGTGAAAACATTGCTATGTACTTGTTTGATATTTTCATGTATAGAAATTCCTTGACTGATGAGCAAATGAGCCAATCCCTTTATATAGTTAACACCTCTTTCTCCCTCTCTCTCTCTTTTTTCCCCTTGAAGCTGTTTATCTTGTGCTGTCTTTCCTAATCAACTGTATTCAGTGCCTTCTCCCTTTCTTTTTCTGAGGGAGATAATGGCTTAGTTATGACAAAACCATTGATATGAAAACTTCAGAAATCTGCTAAGGCAAGCATCGACCTTTCACCCTTCCCCTCATGTAGTGAGCCCCCTTCAAAATTTACTTCTGACATCCTCAAAATCAAAGGTGTCCAGAGAGAGTACTCCAGCCACCACATTTCCCTCTGGAGACCCCATTTCTCCCTTCCTCGCTTCCCCCACCTAATACAGTATTCCTTGGCAAAGCAGAGTTTTCTCTCACAGCATGGTCTGCAGCACTTGTTCAGTGTTATTACAAAGGGTGCAAGTGACTGTTGTGACCATTTCTTGCAGCCAACTATTCCACGTACGTTTGGCCCCCTACCCATTGGCAAAAGGCTTGCTGATGAACAGGATCGATAGCATCCCACCTGCAGTCATAAAAATAACCTGGGCTGGTAGAATAGCACTTCCAATCTGAGGAGTGCTGGGCAGTTTGCAACCATTAGAGAAGCGCCGGCCAGATATCTGAAAGAACTCAGCAGCAAACACCTCCTAATGTTTTCTCTTGTACCATGTGCTATTCAGTTTCATATAGTGCCCTCCTTGCAGCATGCGAATGCTTCCCCATAGGGCAGTAAGAAGCAGAACCAACACCAGAAACAGATGTTCCTTCTCTCCCATTCTCTCCCCTCGGGGATAAGAGCTGCATGTGCAGTGCTTTTGTTCCAGTAAGGCTCAGGGTGGGCGTTTTGCTTGGGGGATAGGAATGATTTTGTTTGTTTGGTTAAACACACACATTACTATTAAGTTGCATTAGAAATGTGAAATCAAAAAGGAACTTTGTCCTTGGAGGAGTGAGACTTGTGTTTTTTCTTCCACTGGAAGAGTGTTCAGTGGTCTCAAAGTGACCCTGGAGAAGTCTCTGTCTCCTGCAAAGGCGAGCTTTCCCTTGATTTCCACTGTGCCTGAGAAGAAGCATTGTCAGACATGGTATTTCATCCCTCAGCAGTCATTAGTGCTTTAGATTTGCTGGTTCCAGGCCGAACTGTATACCTGAAGAAAGGGCCCAAGACCAGAAACCTGATTCAATACCCCATGGAAAGGGAGCATAAACAGTAACTGCTATAGCAGTCACATGTGTGGCTGAGGAGATGTGCTACAGCTTTCGCAATGGCAGCTGCTGGGTGGTGGCCATTTCATTTAGATGCTTTAATGGGGATTAAGGAATCTGAAAATCTCTCCAAGCCACTCAGCCCCCTAGTGCAGGGGTTGGTAACCTATGGCCTGAGGGCCAGATCTGGCCCATGGAGCCACTGGATCTGGCCCATGGAGTCAGGAGTTTTACCGAAGCATGCATCAGGGCGTGGGGTGGTAAGATGCACCAGGGCCAGGTATCTGAGAGCTGCACCTGCCCTGCCCCTACTTTTCCCCATCCTGTAGCTGTAGTCCAGGCATAGCTCCTCACTGCCTAATGCACGAATAGGCTCCCCACTGTTGTACCCATTGCTGATGTGCTGCCAAAGCCCCCCCAGCCTGTGTTGGACTGGAGCCAAATTGTTCCCAAAGGTTGCCAGCTACTGCCTTAGTGAGTTGAAATGGTGTCATCCCTATTATTTTGTCTTTAGGATTATATGAACACTTGTCTGGGATGGTTTAGATAGGGATGATTCTGCCCTGAGCAGGAGGTTGAATCAGATGGCCTCTGGAGGCCATGGCTCTACTTTTCTATGACTCTATGATGATATAGAGCAAAAAAAATGAAGCTAGGGCACAGTAAGGACAGAAATTTTCAACCTTGGTGACACGTTTTCCAGAAACATATTTCCCACGACGCCAAGTGAAGTCAGTAAGAGCACTTTTGGAAATAAGACTATGCATTTAAATTTCTAAGGTTACACAGACTAGTCTTGACATTTTGACTTTGGTAAGGACATATGGGAAATCAGTGCCACTGGTGGAAATAGGACCCTGGTTTCCTGACTTGCAATCCTGTGACTGGAGAACATTTGGAAGGGGAAGAGTGCTGGTATCTAACGTACCCCAGAGTTTTATTTGGCTTGTTCGGGTCAGCCTTCATAGCAGCTTGCGCTGACAGGAGAAAAAGATTCACGAACATGAGTGAGAGTTGTGCACCCTATGAACCTGCAGAATGGTTCAGAAGGTTCATGAACTCTCTGACACCCTGAGGCTAGCCCATCCCTACTATATACCTGCTGTATGTTTTGTGACTTGTCTTGTAAAAAGCATTGGGACCTTTCTATAGGACACTATAAAATGCAATTTATTGCTATTTTAAAGAATACAATTTCTTTTCTGCAGTGTCTCCTCACAGGTTATTAAGAGTAGGCGAGTTTGCTTTGTTGTTGTGTCTGTGGACTCCATGCACTTTAGAAACTGCAAACCTCCCTCTCCGTCAAACATGCACACACACCTCATAAATGCACACAGCATCAAGCCTATGACACTAAATGACAGAAAAAAAAATCCAGCCACCTAATACACCCTGCTGGCAATGCAGAATGTTTCCCACAGTATATTTTCTTAGCATTTTACCCAGTCCTCTTATTGTCAGCTCAAGTTAATCCAAACTAACCCAGGAACTCTCTTCTGTATGAAAACAATTGCGTGTCCTGGTGCTGAGATGACTTTGGAGAGATTAGCTTGGGCTCAAGTCCTTCCAGGAAACAGTACAGACAATACCTAGAAGCAGGTGTTTCATACAGCTAATAACCTTACCCTCCCCCTTCTCTTTCTGTCTCTCATTTAGGCCCGGCAGATCTTAGACCTGACGCCTGTGAAGGAGCTTGTGAACCTGAAGTGGAATTTGTACGGGCGGCCCTATTTTTGTTTCCTGGCCTTTCTCTATGTGCTTTACATTATTTGCTTCACCATGTGCTGTGTCTACCGGCCACTGAAAGCTCGGACCAGCAACAGAACCAGCGACAGGGACAACACGATCTATGTCCAGAAAATGCTGCAGGTGCGTTGACTGAAGGCCACATGGGAAGGGGCTGGAGGCTCCATCCTGACCTCAACCACAGGGGCCCTCATATCTCTGAATCCAAGCCATGGCAGCTATGCCTCTATTTATCTCCATCATCCCCATCTATTCTTCAGCGACAGATTACTGATGAGGAATTCTCCATGATCTGGTGGCTCCAGGACTCAAGCTGGGCCAGTATAGTTCTTATAGAATCATAGAATCATAGAAAAATTAAGGTTGGAAGGGACCTCAGGAGGTCATCTAGTCCAGCTCCCTGCTCAAAGCAGGACCATCCCCAGCTATATCATATTAGTCAAGGCTTTGTCTACGCAGGTTTTAAAAATATTTAAGGGTGGAGATTCTACAAACTCCCTGGGTAACCTTTAACAGTGCTTTACTACCGTCCTTGTGAGAAAGTTTTTTTTTCTGATTATCTAATCTAAACTTCCCTTGATGCAACTTGAGACCATTGCTCCTTGTTCTGTTATCTGCGAGAACAGTCCAGCTCCATCCTCTTTGGAACCACCCTTCTGGTAATTGCAGGCTGATATTAAATCCCCACTCAGTTTTCTCTTCTCCAGACTAATAAGCTCTTTTCCCTTCATCTCTCCTCATAAATCATGTTCTCCAGTCCCCAAACCATTTTCGTTGTCCTCACTGGACTCACTCCAATTTGTCCACATCCTTTCTGTGGTGAGGGGCCCAAAACTGGATGCATCACAGTTTGTGCCTGCCGATGCTACGTTGCCTTCGCAATAAGCTATGTTGCTATAGCTCATCGCTCCGACGATGTAACATCTTGTGTAGATGCTTCCAGTGTTGGCTCATATTCAGCTTATTTTCCACTGTGACCCCTAGGTCCTTTTCTGCAGAGCTGCTGCTTAGCCAGTCAGTCCCCAGTCTGTAGCAGTGCATGAGATTGTTCTGTTCCTCTGTCCTAACCAGTTGGGTCACTTTCTTTCTTTCTTTCTTTCTTTCTTTCTTTCAGGAATCTTATGTGACATATGAGGATCAGCTGAGGCTGGTAGGGGAGCTGGTCACTGTGATCGGAGCTGTAGTGATACTGATCCTGGAGGTGAGGAGAACAGTGAGCCACCAGAACCAGGAGTGGGGTGGGAAGTAATCAAGGTAGAATCACTTCAGCTAAATACACTGGCCTGTTTTGGTGACCCAGTAAGGCCTGTTCTCTGGATTTAAGTGCCTGAGTAAAGTCCTTTTGTGCACAGTACTGGCAAATATACTTTTGGTGAGACTGAATCCATGGCCACTTGTCAGTGAGGACTCTGAGCATTTCTGGGAGGAGTTAGAGAGATGCTGGTCCCGGCATCCTTCACATCATGAAGTTATCCCCTTTGACTATCCAAGTTGTTCTGAATGGATCTGGGCTGTAGTACAATGCCCTGTGTTCCTAAACATCATCTTCATTTCTCCACATGGATGGCTGAGTTTTAGAGCTGCATGAAATCATGTAGTGTGGCTTGTTGTTATCTTGAGATCAATGAACGAGCAGAATTTGGTGAAGATTAGGCATTATTATTCTGAATTCCTCCTTTTGTGGCAACTGGCTGAGTCCCAAACTAAAAGAGCATGTCTCTTTTAGATTCCAGATATCCTCAGAGTTGGAGCCACCAAGTATTTTGGGCAAACCATCCTGGGAGGTCCTTTCCATGTTATCATGTAAGTCTTTACCTTCCCAAATGCTATAGATATGCGCTTGTTTGCTCTTCAACCATCATCACTCCTGTCTTCTCTTTTGTTTGAGTGAAGGGCCCTTTTCTGGGCCTCATTCTCTTGTGATTTAAGTTTTATGCGTGTGTGTCTGTGAGACAGAGACAGAGACAGAGAGAGCAAGAGAGAAATTTATGATAATCATATAAGGGAGAAAGAACTGATGAGCACAAAGATATGCCCCTAGCCAACTTTATCCATATGTAGGATAAATGGCTCTGTGTGCCTGTGTGTGAACAGTGAGAAAAAAGGGCAAGGATGAGCAGGATGGGATTCCCCTGCATATCCACAGAGCTCTGTCTCTTCTTCCTCTGCAGAATCACCTACGCCTGTATGATCCTGATGACCATGGTGATGCGTCTCACCAGCACTGATGGAGAGGTGGTCCCCATGTCCTTCGCCCTTGTGCTGGGCTGGTGCAATGTCATGTACTTTGCACGGGGCTTTCAGATGCTGGGTCCCTTCACCATCATGATCCAGAAGGTATGGAAAATGTGGAGGGGGACAAGTCTTTTCCAGTGGTAGAAGGGGCTTTAGGGCTCCCAGGGCACATAATGAGTTCACAGAACAGAGGCATTGGTGCGACAAGGCTTTTTTGATGCCCGTTTCCTCAACATAGCCTGAACATCAAACCAAGGTAGTGCAGCATTTCTCCATGACTTGGTGAGAGAGAGCCAGATCTCATGCCCACTGTTCCTTTCCTTTTGCTCTTCAGATGATATTTGGAGATCTCATGCGCTTCTGTTGGCTCATGGCCGTGGTGATACTTGGCTTTGCATCAGGTAAGACTGCAGCTGGCAAATCTGGCTATGCTGTCTCTTCTGTTTTTCCTTGCTTCATCTGGACATGGTCCAGTGCATGCCACAGCATCCCGGCAGGTGACCCTCTGAACATGAGCCAGCTAGAGCTGTGGTTACACGTGGCTTCTGTTATACGAGGCATGATTCTAGGTCTCTTTTCCTAGTGCTGATTTCTGCTACATCACCACTTGCACATCATGAATTGCTCTTATGGCAGCAGTGGTGGAAGGCACCAGCTAGGAGCAAAGGCCAGTTGTACTGGTGTCTGCAAAAGCACAGAGAGATAGGCAATGACTGTCGGGAAGGTCTCATGATCTGGGAATCCCCACACTGGCCCTACCTCTGATCACAAGACCCTCTTCCTGCCATAACCTTCTCACTCTTCCTCTCTTTCTAGCCTTTTACGTCATCTTCCAGACTGAGGACCCGGACCGCCTGGGTCAGTTCTATAACTATGCCATGTCCCTGTTCACCACTTTTGAGCTGTTCCTCACTATCATCGATGGGCCTGCCAACTACGATGTAGATCTGCCCTTCATGTACAGCGTGGTATACTTTGCCTTTGCCATCATCGCCACCCTCCTCATGCTCAACCTGTTCATTGCTATGATGGGTGACACCCACTGGCGTGTGGCTAACGAGCGAGATGAGCTTTGGAGGGCACAGGTGAGGGCATTGCTGAGTTAAATCGGTCTATGGGGAGTCCCTCTGGGACACAGTAAAAAGAGCAGGCCTCAGTGAAAGTGGTGAGTGGTGCAGTGACTTGCACCTACACTGCAAGGAACCATGGCCACATCACTGCTGTCCATACGTGGATCCACTGCCGGGGGCCTCCATTTGTTTCAGAGTCTGCTTGCTCCACTCCCTACCCCATTACCTCCACAGCATGGGCTTCCCCAGCCAAACTCATGCCCTTGTTTTCTGCGTGTTGTCTCAAGGACCAAACTCCTTCAGCCCCTTTCCCTAGTCTGGGCACATTTGGCATGAGAGTTTTCTCCTCTGCTGCTCCTTCCATCTGGAACAGTCATTCTGCACATCTCTGCTTCATCAACCCCCTGCCTTATTTCAAATCCCATATGGAAAAGATTCTGCCCTTTCTTATCCATCCTTTGTGTCATATCCCCTGCTCAGGTACTCTCCTAATAAACAGAATTGTAGCTGTATTTAATGGTGTTAACTTCTTGGGTATGAATGCCATCCCAAAGCGATTTAGAGTTAAATACAATGATTATAGAGATAAACAGGAGGCTCAGGAGGTAGGATGACAAGTTAACGAGTCAGACCTACGATCTGTTTGGATCCAGCAAAAGAAGCTGCTATACCCCTTCTGGATGAATGGTTGGACCTAGGACTGCCATTTGATGTCTCTTGCCAGACCAGTGGTCCATCTGGCCAACTGTCAACCTTCCCCCTATCTTGCTGAGAGATGCTAAACAAGTTTAATGGTTAACCTTAGTCACATGCTAGTGAGGATGTCCTGGTGGTACTGAATATGCTGACTTTGCTCACAGCTCTGACGTTTGTGTAAGCAAAGTGGCTTCTGTGCCTTAAGTGAATGACCTCTCCCTTGCCACCCTGTATAAGTAGGAAGAAACTTTCTCTTGTTTGAGCAAACCACAGCAAAATTAAAGCTGAGAAAGTTGGTTAGCTGTGTTAGTCTGAAGTTAGGCAGAAGGCAAGGCAGGGTGGCACATTATATATCAGATTATTTAGAGAGGCATATACCTTCATAGAAAACAGCCTACTTCAGCAGGTGTTATGAAAGCTGTGATAAATTAAATTTAAAATTTAAGCTGTAATAGTAAGAGTCCCTTCAGTTTGTAGCATATAGATCGTGCCTCTTTTCTCTATATCCTGATAAACCATTTCCAAAGTGAAGTGTTACAAACATTGTTCCAGGTTGTTTTTTTTTCTAACTCTCTTTGTCTCTCTCTGTACTTGGGCAGATTGTTGCCACAACAGTCATGCTGGAAAGGAAACTCCCGCGGTGCCTCTGGCCTCGTTCTGGAATCTGTGGTCGGGAGTTTGGGCTGAGTGACTGCTGGTACCTGAGGTGAGGACCTCTAACCTTGGAGACCAGGAGCTCAAAAGGGCCTCTAGGGACAAATATGAAGGAGCCTCACTGCTGTCCTTCCAGCCCTGGAGGGTATCAGCAGATTTGGGCTGACAGAAGCACTCCCCTGCATCCTCCCTGAGACACAGCGCTGATGATCTATGTGAAATGAGCTGCATCCTATTTGGCAGGCTCCGCAGGAGTGCCAAGAAATTGAAAGGGCCACAGAGCCTGAATTGCATCTTTCACCCCCCTCCTATTCTGTGTCAGGAGCAGTGTGAATGGTTGGGAAAGTCTGTCCCTCTGCAGAGCGTGTTAGTCTGTGCAGCTATCAGTCTAGTAGCTATCCCTGGCAGCGAAATGAACTTCCAACATTGCAAACACCGAACAGCAGTAACACAATGGAAGGGACTGTTAGAATAGGGCACTAGGGTGTAATGTGATGCAGCAGAGTCAATGTATTAAGCTTGTGCATCCAAAGGAGACTGTATCAGGCAGGGAAGAGACCCAGCAAATCATTTAGATCTAATTCCAAGCAGCACCCCCACTGTGTGGGGTTGCTGAGATCTGGGATTTGGTGTCAAGCCCTGTACAGAGAATCAACGTGCCTTGGGTTGGGATAAAAACAGGCCCAAGTTTCTGCTCATGTATGCTGGTTTTGTATCTGACCTACCCCTGTGTGGGAGCAGGCTCAACCTACTTCTCCGTTGTATGGAGTCAGCCACGAGGGGGAGCAGCTGCCCTACGCAATGGGGTTGTTGGTAGGTTTCAGCAGGCCAGGAAGGCTTGAGGATTTCAAGTCTTCCAGGCAGAGTTAGCATCAGGAATGCAGCACCAGTGGGAAGTGTTTTCAATTAGAAAATGCAGTGTAACGCCCCAGGACTGCTGCCCAGCACAAACTCCACTCCATGCCACTCTAGGCTGGGGGGAAAGTAATAGTCACATATGTAGTCTTATCACATGCATGGGCGTGGTGAATAACATGGGACAGCACTTCAGAGGGAAAGACGGCAGTCTGACTCATGAGAAGGAAAGCTCCTAGGCAGAACTAAAGAAGACAAGTGAAATGGGAGCAGGGCGATTTCAAGTGGATGGTGGGCAGGGTGGTTTCTGGAAACACACAACCACGGAGCATTAAAGAGCAGAGCAGAGTACTGAGCCAGGAGCAGAAGAGAGTACTGAGTAGGTATGGGGAATAGAGTAGCTGTGGAATTGAACATCAACACAGAGCAAACATGAAGAGCCAGATTTTGTTCCACTTACTAGGCACATATGTGGATGTGATGCCTAAGAGCAATTCTGTTCCACCCCGCTTGAATCCCTGAAAAACTGCTGATGCAAAAGACGGGTGTGTTCTTTTCCTCCTCCACACTGCCTTGTTATGACTCAGATTTAAGGGTCAGATGGTGGTGTGTTACAAAAGCCATTACATTAAAGGCTTTTCAGGAACTAGAAAAGGCTGGAGCAGAATCACACTTAGGGGCCCAATTCCACTTAGCTGGCCAACAGGTAGAATGGAATCAGGTCCACAGCATCTAGTGTGGGTGAAAGAGAAGGGAAAAGACATGGATAGAAAATCAGACAAGGGGATAGACATCTCAGGAGGGGAGAGAACAGGAAGTCGGTGAGTGTGAAAGAATGGGCTGACACCAGTGGAGCTCCCTGGGGAAAGCATTACCTGCCCCAACATGAATTTGTGTTTGGAGAGATGCAGGAAGAGCGTTGCCGGGTGTAACTACTCCAGTTGTCAAGAAGCTGGTCTATGTCTGCTATATTCTGTTTCTTTTCACCCTACTACAGGGTAGAAGACCGGGTTGACCCCAACAAGCACAAGATGTTCCGCTATGCAGATGCATTTAAGAGCCAGGAAAAGGAAGAGTGTGACAAGTACTCTGAGAAGCTGGAGCTGGATGAAGAGTTCCCCTGCAAGAGGAACCTCACACCATCTGCTTCATCGGTATCCCGAAGCACAACCGGGAGCAGTTCCCACCGTGGCTGGCAGATCTTGAGGCGCAGCACCTTCAGCCAGTTCCGTGGGGAAATTAATCCCAGCATGGAAGAGGAGGTTTACCATGTCTGAGGCATGTCTTTTGCCCACGTGACAAGAATGACTGCTGATACATGCTGGCACCCCTGCCTATCAGTGGACACTTTCACATGCACACCATGATGAGCTCTCTCAGTTCATTGTGCACAGTCCACACTCCGGCAAAGAGCTAATACCATCAGCTCAGTCTTCTCTCCCCCTACCCTTCAGATATTTTGAGTACCGCACTGATGCACAGCACCAGTTTGGTCAGCCTGCTGAGCTGAGGTGTGGGGGATCCTTATCCAGTTCTATAACTCTAGAGTAATAAAGGAAAACTGGGTCAGCGCTGAAGTTGTATTCACTTCCAAGAAATTGTTACTGCAGTGAGATGAAGAGCTGGTCAACAACTTTCTTGCCCTCCCTTGCCCAGTCCAGCAAAGACCTCAGTGCCTTCTGAACTGAAGAGAACTGACAAGTTGTTTTTTCATTTGATGCAGAACTAAAAGCATTATTTAAACTCAGGAAAGAATAGCTGCTGACATTAAAGTGATTAAAGGGACTGTCACTAGTCAACTGGCATTCAAGAGGTTGCCAGATGTTCCTCCCACAAGAAAGACAAACCCTATTAGCTGCATTTTCCACACTGCTACACTGGGAGGTACCGGATGGTTTGATTTATCTGCCACATTAATGCAGTTTGATGCTGTATCACCTACAGAAATGTGATTGTTAGTTAGATATTCTCTACGGGTATCTTGAGGCACCAATTCTGGGAACTTTTCCCTGTTTCAAGGGTGTATGGGAACTGATTGGGTGACATCCTGTGGTGCATGTCCTGTGGAGATCCCAGGTAAACTGAATGTGGGCCAGGTATAGTATAGAAAAGCAGATGTGTGAACAATTACCCAATGGCCCAGGGTCTAATGTCTGCTTGCCATCTGCTACCTTTGCTATGTCAATATTGTAACATGCTTGGTCCTTCTCTTTCTGAAGACTGTGTACTTATGGACATGCAGTAGTGAGGGATATCCATTTCCACTTCACCCCTTCCTAAGTCACAAGGTTGTAGCCCAGTTGTAGTGAAATGAAATGAGGACCCAATGCTGCACACAGCACAGTGGAAGGGATTGCATAAGCCACAAGAAAACAAGCCACATGTCTTCTAACAATAGCTTGCCATGGATGCCTGGTCTAATAGGTTCAGTTCTGTTTCACCTCCTGCTTCAGTCCTTTGTCAAGGCTTTCTTTAAAGGAAAAATAACTAGATGATGTGGACCACTCTTCTAGAGGCTCTCAGTCCCTCAGCATTTCACAGACTTAACAACTCATGACCTTACAGTGCCTCTCTACTAGGACCAGTAAGAGAGGTCTGTAGAAGACCCAGAAGCTTACATCTATAGGTATATCAGGACCTTCTAATACTTCCTGACATTCAGAAACCAGCAGGGAAGGATGCGAAATAAGTGAGTTTCCTGTTATTGGTGTCATTTCCTCCCTCCTTTAAAATATCCCATGCATGGGACTGGGGGAGACTTAGGTGCCACAACCAACTCCATGGGGTTGTGCATTTCATTAAATATACCTTTTTCTTACTTGAATGTGTGTTCAGTCCCAAGGATGGCAGCACCTCCCTTGGATTCCGCTGAATATTACAATGTGATTCACTTTGGTGAACTGGCATTGTGTTGGTTGGTCTCCTTTACATTTCTGTATTCTCAGACCCTCCTTTCTAACCTCAGGGGTTTGTGCTAAATGTCGGTGGAAATGGGAAATATGTGATTTTGCACATTTGCCAAAACTGTGAATTGCTACTGTAATTGTAGTTTAATTTTCTTTCTTAATGAAATGGGAGATGGCAGGAAAGGAGGAGTTTGTGGGATTTTTTCCAAATCCAGCTGGGCTTTTTAACCGGTTAGAAAAGTGCCTGAAACACAATTACCATGTGGTCATTTTTACAAACAGGCTCATCAGTGTGATTGGCTCTATTTGTACATGAAGAAAAAAGAGAAAAAAAAAAAAAGATTGTTCCAAGTTTCAGCAATTCAGACTTAGGCTCTGAACATCCAGCTCTACTCTTTTTGTCTCTGACATCACTAGGAATGATGATTCTGGCCTGAGATTGCATCCTGCAATTTGCCAGAGTGAGGTGGAATAGAATCCGGCCTACATCCCTATATGTTTTGCAGGTTTCTGAATCTGCTACAGATACAAAAGCACCTAGCAAGAAGATGCTCTAAATGAGAAGGTGCCTTCTTTTCAGAGTTACTCTTTTAACCATAAGCATAATGTATAGTTTTAGTGAAAGATTATCATCCAAGTTCAACACAGAGAGAGAAGGAATTCAGTGTTTTTACTACTGTAAACACATTTCATACATTTTACCTTGAACTGTCCTCTGGGTAACATTGGCCAACTGCCTCCTGTAGTTGGACATTATCATCATGGGATTATCATCCCAGGACAGTTTCAGTAAAGTTGTTGGATATTGCATAGGTGCAAATGACAGTAGATATCAACTAGTCATGTGTACTCATACAGTCTCAATAGCAAAAACACATTACTAAATTTGTTGTCGCTGAGGACAAGTAAAATGTCTGTGGGTTTCCCCCATGTCTTTTAAACTTTGCCTATAAAATAAGGTTGCAACATGGAGCAATATGATTGGCTTTGAGGCCTTTCATGCTGATATTATCTAGAACTACTTCACCTCATCATGTCATCATCTCCTTCTTCCTTTCTTGTATTAAAAACTCTCAGGGCAGGACAGTGGCAAAGGGAGCTGGGTGATAAGGTATTATAGTGGTCTGGAAAGCATTGGTGAAATATGTAAGGAACACTTTAAATGGGAAACATTTTTAATGACCTGATTTATGTCATTAAAAATTATTTATGTAATTGAAAACCTGTATAACTGCAGTTCCTTGGTTTTAAGAACTCACCGTTCTCACTCTTTATATGGACCTTATTTTGCAGCTTGCATAGGTTAAACAGGAAAGCCAGACCCATCAGTTATATTCTGTCTCTGGCACTAGTTCCCTGCTAGTGGTTTTGGACTTCCAATACAGGTTTCCCTCACTTAATGCGGTACATGCATTCCCAGAAAACTGTGCATGAATTGAATTTGCATAAAGGGAACCCAGTTTATAAAGTAACAAATAGGGATATGTTCCTGCGGCAGTGAGGGAGGGAGGGAGAAAGGCTGGGAGTAGGGAAGGGGCGGGGGAAGGGGTGCGGAGCAGCCCATTGGCCGCTCCCAGGACAAGAACAAGCTGCTGCTGCAGGCTGAGGCTGGTGGTGGCACCAGGTTCTTCCTGGTACTTGGGGCGTGACCAAGTTCCCCTTGGAAGATGCTTTCAGCAACTTTTCATTTCAGTAAACAGTGGAGGGAATGTCAGGACTTCACAGAAATCAGGCTATATTTCTTGCAAGGCCATTAAGTCACTGTCCAGGTCCAGAATCTTGCTTAATAGGCCTTCCTTTCTCCCTTCGTCTTCCAACAATTGACCTCAGACTACCTTCAAAAGCCACCGAAGCAATTTCAAGGTTTTAAGATTCTTTGTTATGCTTGGAAAATTAGTAGTTGGGAAAATAGCTCTGAGTTGAAATGGATGAGCTATTTTTGATGTGTCATTGCTCAGAATGAAAACAGAAGGATTTTGTTGAAAATAAAAACTTGCATACGAATAATGTGTGTTTGTCGTATTCTTTTCCCTTTGTAAAGCCAGTAACACGTGATAGTTCCTGTGAATGTCTCCACATCCTGCAACCTGTCAAACTTCCAGAGTACTCAACTGTGTGTTGTTTATCATGGCTTTGGTATTTTATACCCCAACAATGGAACTGCATCCAGTTGAGAGATTGCTTGATAATCATTTCCAGTGGCCCCCTTCAGAATTTTGAATAAAGTAATGTTTCTTATAAATTAGATTGCAAACACTGTAGAAAAGGGGCCATGTTTTTGCATCTGTGAGTAAGAGATCATGTGGCGCAAAGGTGATGTTATCCTGATTGCAGCCTTGGGCCCCACCTCAAATTTGAGCACTGAGCTCTTTACTTAGTTTTATATCTGTAAAATCTGGCACAAACAATGCTGGTCCTCAAAAGAAAAGAATGGTTTACCTTTTGGATTTGGTAACATCTGCTGAATGTGTTTATGTTGCCACCCCTCTGTCTTGGTTCAAGGTCTGACCTTGCTATTATTACTCATTCAAGGAACTGCATTGACTTTGGTTGCCAGGAAAGCTGTCCCACCCCTAATGAATGGAATCTCAACCCCCATCAACTTCTATTAAGGGGCATTAAGCACCCTTACCCAACTGAGCCCCATATGGAGGACTGATGGCAAATATTGCTCTCGCCTTTCTGAAAAAATACCCATTGATTTAAATGGAAGTAGGCTCAGGTCTTCATATCAATACTTGTTTGGTTTTTTGTTTACACTGTTTCCTTAAGCTTGTACACAAAGATTATGCATTGCCAACTCAATACAGCAGATACCCTTCACAAATCTTTCACAGTACAATCAATACAGCTAACAACTCCAGCAATTTTAATTCACTCATATTTTGTGTAGGATATATGTATTTGGGCATGCATACACGTGCGTGTGTGTGTATATATATATGTGTGTGTGTGTGTGTGTATATATATATCTATATATATATCTATGTGTGGGTGAGTATGTGTGCTGCAGCATCTTAAGTGGCTGTGAGATCCCTCTAAAAGTGCTGTGGGGTGTTGAACAGTGTTAGCACTGGTAGGTGTGACCTACACAGTATTCAAACAATAGACCCAGAGATTTCAAACAGGAATTCAGGGGCATTTAAACATGTGCTCTGGGAGGTGGGGTGCGCTTTAATAACAGTGGCTCCAGAGCTGCTCTAATTAAAGTGCTGGGAGCATTATGTATCAGTGTCCCCACACTGAAAAATGGCAGTGGGGTGTAAAGCTTGTTGAACAAGCTTTAGTTATAGAGCCCCCACCAGCATGTTTCAGTGTGGGGATGCTAACACATGTGCTGCTGGAGTCTGCTGGAGCACAGTAATTACCACACTCTGTAATTACAGCACATCGGAGCAGCCTCGATGCACATGTACAGGTGCCACAGAGTGTCAAAAACATTCTGAACTGAACTGTTGTGATCTTTCTGGGTTTTTTTGCAACAGAAGAATTCCTCTAATATTTTTACATAGGCAAAAAATAAGTGAAAGCTAAAAATCGACTCTTCTGGAACCCAGGTCCAGGACCAGATTTTTAGGTCTCAGCCCTGGGACTGCACCTGGAGCTTTGAACCAGTTCTCCTGCCATTTCAGGGCTGTGACCAGAAAATCAGCTGATTTACAGTCTTAGCCCTGGGTTCCCCTATGATGTATATTTAGATTGTAGTAAACATTAGTTTGCAACTGCTCAGATAAAATTTTAAGTTGTATTAAAGTTTACTACACTCTAAATATAACACATACTAAGTGTAACATATAACAATACCATAACAAAGGGTGCTTTGAGAACCGCTGATACAGATACAAAGCTATAGATACAAAGGTATTTCTTCCTTTGATTTTTGTAAAGTCTTTTCACATAAATAACGTTTAAGAAATACCCCAACACTTAAATAAACCTCAAAATGCCCCTGTTTACAATACTTGGGGGCCATTACTCTTGTCAGCTATTGTGTTCTTTTTCACCTTTCGAAAGACAATATTTTATTAAATGTACACATTCCCAGAGTTCTTCTGACAGCAAAGACACCCTTCTCCCTGCCCAGAGTAGCATACTTTCTGAGTTCAGACAACACATGATCAAGGACTCTAAGCAACACAGGAGGTATGTCTACCCATGCATAATCTGGAAGCAGTTTATTCTAGAGTAAAGTATTCTAAAGTAAACTCTCCCTGGCAAGTGTCTACACGTGCAGGGACACAGGAGCAGATTTGCTGCTCCTAGCAGCAGATTGCTTCTGCTTCCTGTGGCACTGCCACCAGTGCCTGGTGACTGCTGCAGCAGTCAGTGGGAGCTCTAGGCTCCCCTGGGTGCTATCCCAGGAGTTGGAAGGGAGCATGGGGCCAGGAGATAGCTGTCAGGGACATTGCTTCCTGTCCCTGGGAGCTACCTGCTGCCAGGGTGGGCTCTGCCACCAGAGCCTGGGCAGGGACAATGTCTCCCTGCCCCAGCAGCAGGGAGCTCCCAGCCTACACTCTGCAATTGTGGGGCCAGGGCCGGGGCTGGGAGATCCTTATCTCCCAGTGCCAGCTCTGCAGTCACAGGGTTGGCATGGGAAGATGCTTATTGCCCTGTATCAGGTCTGTGGTTTCAGGGCCAGTGCCAGGAGATAAGGATCTCCCAGTGCCAGCTTCACAGTTGCAGGCCCGGCACCGGGAGATAAGGATCTCCCACCCCAGTCCCACGATCATGAAGTGAGGCCTGGGAGCTCCCTGCTTCTGGGGCAGGAGGACTTTGCTCCCAGTGTCAAGGAGCAATCTCTCGCCCCCTGCTGCCCGGCTGACCGGGAGCAAATGTGTACCCTATCAGGCATGTACACGTACACTACTGCATAGCAAGTATTCTCAAATATTTTTTTACTAGCATTTGCAGGTAGCAAATTTACTCATGATTAGAGCCAGTTATTGCACACACAGTAAGTATCTATATGTTTAAACAGTGATGCTTACTGCACAGTAATTAGCTCTAATCTTGAGTAAAGCACCTTGTGTAGATGCACCCAGGGAGTGGTTAGAAAAACAGTAGGCATCTTCCCTTTGCTATCACTTCCTGTTATGTTGTTCTTTAGATGCTCTTCTCCTTCTTCCCCTCCCTCTCTCTCTTGTGCATTATTTTGTTTCCATTAAAAGATGAAGACCTAATTTAAACTCGCCTGCAGGGTCACCTCCCTCCTTATGTATTAAATCTATTTGTTGGCCGCAGCTCTTGGTAAGTGAAGGAGATGGATAAACCCAGCCTGTGCCCAAGAGCAGAGCAGAGTGGGGAGAGAGGTTGGTATAATGTTCCACAAGCATTTGATGCCGAAAGCACCACAGTTAATGACTTTGTACAATCTGTAGAGCAATGGTTTTCAACCCACGGTCCACAGACCCCTTAGGGTTTGCAAACTGTGTCTAAGGGGTGTGCAAAAAATTACTACGATCAATCAAAAGCATGTGAATACCCATACTTACAATTCAAAGGGGCCCACACCTCCATTTGTGATTTTTTTCATAGATTTCATAGATTTCATAGACATCAGGGCTGGAAGGGACCTCGGAAGGTCATCGAGTCCAGCCCCCCGCCCAAAGGGCAGGAAGTCAGCTGGGGTCATAGGATCCCAGCAAGATAAGCATCCAGTTTCATCTTGAAGGTGTTCAATGAAGGCGCTCGCACCACCTCCGGTGGCAGGCTGTTCCAGACCTTGGGGGCTCAGACAGTAAAGAAATTCTTCCTTATGTCCAGCCTGAAACGATCTTGAAGTAGTTTGTGACCATTCGACCTCGTCATCCCTTGGGGCGCTCTGGTGAACAAACGTTCCCCCAGATGCTGGTGGTCACCCCTGATAAACTTGTAGGTGGCCATCAGATCACCCCTGAGCCTGCGCTTTTCCAGGCTAAAGAGCCCCAGGGCTCTCAGCCTGTCATCGTAGGGTCTGCTTCCCTGACCTCTGATCATGCACGTGGCTCTTCTCTGGACTCTCTCAAGCTTCTCCACATCCTTTTTGAATTGTGGAGCCCAAAACTGGACACAGTACTCCAGCTGCGGCCTCACTAAGGCCGAGTACAGGGGGAGAATGACGTCCCGGGATTTGCTTGAGAAGCATCTATGGATACAAGCCAGCGTTTTGGTCGCTTTACTAGCCGCCGCATCGCATTGCAGGCTCATGTTCATCTTGTGCTCAACGATGACCCCCAAGTCTCTTTCTTCCATAGTGCTAGCCAACATAGCTGGGCTATGATGCTCGCCAGCTCCTTGAGTACCCTGGGGTGAAGATTGTCAGGGCC
>NW_005842498.1:785780-794023 GCF_000455745.1 Alligator sinensis | reverse complement strand
TTTCCTTAACATAGAGAGCTACCCCCCCGCCCCTTTTCTCTACACGATCCCTCCTGTACAGGGTATAGCCATCTATCCCCGTGGTCCAGTCATGGGTGGAGTCCCACCAGGTCTCCGTTATCCCTATGACATCGCAATTGTTTGCACTGAGCATGAGGATGAGCTCCTTCTGCTTATTCCCCAAGCTCCTGGCATTAGTGTACAGGCAGGCAAGTGCCCCCTGAGGGGCTCCTTCCTTGCACACAGATTTTACCAGGGCTGGGCTCCCTGAAGCGCCATGATCCGCTGGCTTTGCAAGGATTGCTCAGCGGGCCAGCAGTGGCGGTAGTCCCCCCGTCCCCCAAAAGGCTTAGTTTAAAGCTCAGTGGAGCAGGTCAGCCAGTCTGGCTGAGAAGAGCCTCCTCCCTAGGGGAGAGAGGTGGAGGCCATCTCTTCCCAGCAGCTCGCTGCCTCTCTCGCCAAAGAGCGAAAGAGCGGGGGGAAAGAGAGATTTTTAGGGATCTACAAATGAAAAAAAGATTGAAAATTACTGCTGTACAGCTTTCCTGAGCTGAGCTGGGAATTTCCCATTAAAACCAATAATAAATCATACATTTACACAAGCGTATAGGCTATTTTCTACAGGAAGCAGCATCTACATATGAAAACAAATTGTCTGCCTTGTTGCTATCCTCAGCATTCAAAAAAATGAATACCCCTTGCAGTTCAAGAGATGTATATTTGTATAAATGTACATTTGCTTTCCTGCCCTTTGCAGAACAGGCCTGGTTAATTATAATTTCTATTACTAAGCAAAACCCTTCATTCCCTTCCTCCCAGCCTACACAAATACACCCTACAATGGCTCCATTTTTATGTCAAGTTGGCATAAAACTTGACTGTGGTTAATGCTATGGATGGGTACTTTGCTATGCTCGCCTAAGATCCAACCCTTCCCCAGCCCCTAGGCTCATCTCCTGTGATTTTGCCCATGAAGCTCAGAAGTCCCTTCCTCTTGTGCATTCACCATGGAAAGAGGGAGTCTATAACCAACCCAGACGTTGACTGTCCTCCATGCCAGCACCCCAGATCACTAGGCTCTACCTCCTGGCTGCAAAGAAGACTCCAGAATGACCTCCTTGACCCTTGGTTACCTGTGTCCAAGGAACAACACAGCAAACAGGGACTGTGATCCAGGAAGCTGGAGAGCAATGTGCAGAAGCAAATGCCTTTCTGGTGGAAGGCTGATAGAGAGAAAACAAAATGTCGGTCTGGCTGCAGAACAATGGGAAACTCCATGGCAGAAATGCTGAATTGCATGGCATCTTGCACCAATGAAATGGCCGTGTAAGCGCACAGTATCCAAAACTCTGACTGAGATGAACTGGAAAGTTTACACCTCAGAAATATTGTTTCAGGCTCTCTGCAGATTCAGCCAAGCATCACTGTGTCCATGACTTTCTCCTTGCAAATTCAAGGTTATTCAAGGTTCTGCGATGAGGGCAGAATTTCCTGGCAAAGTATTTAGGCATTGCATAGATAGGTTCCTACCCTTAGGAAAATACCAGTATACTGAATTAAAAAGGGCTTGCCAGGGGTGGTATTCTCTATTTCCACTGTGCTGCAGTGGATTGTAAAAAATTGTCCTCGTGTATTTTTTTACCTCTCCTTTTAAGAAAATAACCTAAAATTTACCAGTGTGTGCAAACAATTAGCTTCCGAGAGGGGCCAGATTTTTCTCCACTTATAATGCATATGAGTGGGCTTGGGTACCTATGTATGTTTCTATTCCATTCTGCTCAAGCCCCTGAAAAACAGTTCATGTCAAATGTGAGTGGGTCCTCCTCTGTCTTGCCCTTTTTTGTGATGCAGTCCTATGGGTCTCAAGAGTAGTTACATTAATGGATTTTCAGGGACTTGCACAGGGTGAAGTCTACTTGGACTATAAACAGATGTCACCAAATGTAGCAGATCAGCTCTGCTGAGATGATTCTCTTCATTGTTGTGCTTCCCACTTGTTGATCAGGCAGGACAATGGGTGCAGAGGTTTGCCTGGAGATTCCCCAGGGTTCATCTATGTAAGCAGAGAAAGCTGGGGTTTCCCACTGGCAGAGATGTACCTTGGGGAGTCTTTGGGGAATACCTCTGTAAGAGGAAAAGGCTGACCAGGAGCTTCTGGCGTTTGAGGGGCCTGATTCTGTGTGGCAATTACTAGGGCTTGCAAGGTCAGACTCCTTTAGCCCCAGAAGCAGCTGCCCAAGGCCCTCCCACCATAAAGATAAGAAAGATTTGTTGCAATAAACCAGCAAAAACTATTATCATGCTTTGGCAAGCGATAAATTTGGGTGTTTGTGGTGCAACCAAAGGTGCAGATATCTGTTTGGTTTCCCTTTGTGCTGCCATAAAAATTGTAATGGCAGCACAAAAGTGATGTCTGTTTGTACCCTCAGACACCTAAAAGGTGGAGCAGTATCTGGCCTCTGTTCCCTTCTACCAGGAGTTAGCCTCGGATTAGTTTTCACTCAAGGGTGGGCAATGGATGCGGGATGTCTTCAGAGCAAGACTGAGGTGCTCAAGACCAGCCTTCTGCTTGGTGTTACTCCACTGATTGGTTCACTAGCAGGGGTCACTGTCAGTGGGAGAAGCTTGTTGGAGATGACTGCTTGTACTGTACCCATCCTTTGAGTAAATTCAGGTGTCAATTCGCAGGCGTGATGTGTGAGCACTCTCCATGGACCCAAAATAAACTCACTTCAAGACAGGATTAAGTTTAAAAAATACTCTAGGTTACAGGCTGATGTGTTGAGTGCTGATAAGGGTTTTATATTCATAAACTATAGATGAGTGAGATATGAACTTCTTTTCCCAGCACCCTACAAGCCTGGTGTTTCACCCTACACGCCTGGTGTTTCTTTCAGCCTTATATTCATACTGTCTCCTCTTCCTGTCTGGCCTCTGTTTATGGTCCTCCCTCATCTTCCATTCCAGAGCTTAACAATTCTTGTGCATACACACACATACACCCCTTTACACATGTGAAGACACTAATTAACCCTCCCCAATATGCATGTGTGGTGAGTATGTTTCATCCTGCTTTGCTGAAGGCAAATCAGACAAGACCATGAGCTAACTTGGTCAAAGTTAGTTGACCAAGGCTTTGAACTCTGCACCTAACGATGCCTTAGTACTTTTGTTTACACTGGGGTTTGCAGTGCCACAGCGCTATGACCGAACAAAGTGTATTTAGTTCTCTAGTCGCTAGTTCAAATCCTACTCCTCCTGGAGGGATGATTCCTAGTGTGTGTTGAGTATTTGAGGGAGAAGGGATTTCACCCATATTCCTAGTGACAAGACACCATCAAAGGGTCATGTTGCTGACAGGCACAGAAAAAGATCTAGAATCTTAGGGGGGAGCCATCAGGATAAGTCTCTGGAGGTGTAAGCCTGGCTTCAGAAAAGACAGCCTTAGGGATGGGTGATGCAGGCATCTGCTCAGGGTGCTGTGGTCGCGGGGGTGCCAAACATACACATGAACTCACACACATACACATATGAGCAGCCTGTGCTCAAAGCAGTGCTCTCCCCACTGCCCACTTCAGCCAATTCCCACCCCAGGCTGGAGGACCAGTGTACAACCCAGCCCACCATCCACCTCCAGCCCCTGCTCAGGAAGAGGTGGAGTAGGCACATGCAGACATGCTGGCATGCAAATGCTCCAGTCCACTCCATGCCCCTGCCTCTGCCTGTGGCAGTGCTGCTGACTGGGGGCCAGGGAGAGCACCAAAATATGGGATGGTGCCAAAATACAGTAGGGGGTGCGTGCCAATATACAAGTTTGCCCAGGGTGCCATTTTCCCTAAGGTGCCTTGGGCTCCCTGGCACAGAAGTGAGAGACTTCTCTCAGTCTGCAGGTACAGAGAAGTGTTCCCTTGTTTTTACAGTATCATACCAGAAGCTGTAGGGTAGAGACGGCAAACAAAACCCCAGCCTGAACTGGTTTGCACTGTTATTTACGAGAAGCGTGAGTGCCTCTGCTAAGGTCACTGAGTCTGTTTAGTACTTTACTCCTGAAGGGCACTGAGTGTGAAGACTGCCTGACTCAGTTTTTCCCACTTGTGCATAGCTCAGCCAGCATGCACCTCTGTTTCTGGGGCTGTTATCACTCTTTGCCTTAGCTGGATCCCAGTGGCCTGGAAGATTTCAAAGGAAGTTGGCTAGGCCTTAGTGTGCTTACAAGGAGTTCTGGTCTGCCCTGGCTATGGAGAGGGTGAAACACAGAGACCTTACTGGTAAGGTTTGTGCCCTGGGCAGCTATTGTGGGGGAAGGTCATTAGCACAGCCAGCAGCCAAGGGGTTAATGCACCAGCAACTGGGAGTATTGTCCCTCTCCGTGCCCCACTCTGCAGCTCACCCCGTGGCCCTTGTGACCAAGGAAGTAGCTGCAGCTAGGATAACCCCCTGTCTGCTGTCTGCTGTGCTGACATCTTCCACAGCACTGGTGTCTCCTGAGTGGCAACAAGGAGGCCCCACTGGCAGAGCCCTCCCTGACCCCTGAATGCTGCCAATTCTAGTCACCAGCAACAAAGGGCAATGCTGGATTTGGTATCATAGCGGGCAGCTACCCCTTATAGTCCCCTTTATACCCCTTTTGGCGACCATGCTTGGTTCCACTGCTAGTTATGCTCATGGTGAAGCTTCTATGGGCATGTTCCCATGAGTAGGAACATGCACTGGTCCCCAGGGAAGACCTGTGCATGCACACTCTGATGTGTGGCGTATTGCCCCAGGTCGGGTAGGGGAGGCTTGGGCCAGCACCTGGGCTGGCCCCCGCAGCCTTGCCTGAAATCTTGTGGGCCTCCAGGGGCTGCAGCTGCAGTGATCCAGCAGCAGGCAGCTTGGCCAGCAGCCATAGCATGGCTCCAGTCAGCCAGGCTCTGGTTTCAGGCGGCTCATGCTGCCACCACATTCAACACTCCACTTTTTTTAGTTGTGGGGTTTTTTGACACTGGGATCTCCCAGTGTCAAACCCCACTTCCATGCTGCAAATTAGAAGCACAGGAGAGGCTTGCATGTGTGACACATACAGTGTGCGGTACCACAGATGGGTTTGTGGCACTGCATGCTGCACGTTCCCGCTCATCTGGATGTGCTCTGTGTGGACAGAATCTTTCTATATGTAACTTTGGAAAGAATTTTTAAGCATCTGATTGAGGACTGCTGAGGAACAATAACAAAGCTCCTACTTTCTCAGACCAGGCCCTGAAATTACACCACTGTTATTCTTTCCATTTGGCAGCATAAAGAGTGAAAGAGCCCAGGCCTGCTGGAAGCAGGTTAGCTTGCAGAGTAGCTCAGATCTTTCTGCAACCCAGAGCCCCATCTAACCAATTCTGGCACTGTGGCTCAATGGAACTGCAAGAATGAGAAATGTTAGGACAGGTGGGGGCGGGAGGGAGGTGGGGAAGTAATGATGGCCCTTATTTTTTTTCCTCAGTAGAAAGCAGAAATGTTTAATGTTCCTCTGTAATATCTGTAAGGCAGTTCCAACCTGAGGAACAGGACATCTGGGAAGGCTCTGAGAAAACCAGCCTAGGATTCTCAGGGTGAAGGAAGAACAGTTTCAGGCTCTTGCCTTTTTGGAGAGCTCTGCAATTAGAAATGTTTTAGGGTGTTTTGAAGGAGGGAGGGTGTGGCGGCACAGTAGGGAGTGCTACTATGCAGAGCCACTCACCTCACTGTGCCAGGCCCAAAAACCTTGCTTTGGGAGACTCCCATGGGTGTCTACTGTTGGCTGTCCTGCTTCCTGGAGAGCACCCGCAAGCTTGGGGTAACACTGCCACCACCTGGGCACTGGTCTCTGTTAGGGTTCTGTGCAGCCTGGGGCACCCCAACCCTGCAAGCCTTGGGGGTGCTTTGCCTTCCGGTAATATTTCTGGGTGCCTCTTTCAGCCTGAAGCATCCGAGGATAACGACAGGTAGGACGGAGGGAACATAAACAGACAAGCTCTGCTGGCCAAGCTGGGAGCAAAAAGACTTTTCTCTCCCCACTCCACAGCAAAACAGCAAGACACACTGTGACCCAATGCCTTTAATGATTGGGGTGTGGGTGGGGTAGAACAAGGAAGTCAGAATACACATTGAGCAAACATAAGCAATCAGAGTCTTATACAGCCTTGGACATAATAATCCTTTAAAAATGCATCTGTCTAGACATAAATCCTAACTCCTGACTAGATTCCAAGTTTTTTCTTATAGGAATTCATCCAGACAGCAGCCTGGAAGCACTTTGCTTGTGGCTTTTCAAAATGCTCTGCAGAGCAAGAGAGGGTTTCCCCCCCTTCCCTCAGGATATTATCCAGCCAGCTTACCTGGCTGACCAGCCTGAACCAATAAGAAAGCAAGAAAGGGAGAGAGGGGTCTAACTGGAATGACCCAAGGGAGGGACAGAAAGAGGGGGATTTCTTCACAGAGGGAAGATACAAACAGTTGATGACATTTGCACTTGTCTCCTGAGCTCTAAAGCCTGGGGCCTTACAAGTATAGCCAACAAGCTATGGCCCAGCCCAGAAAAATCTACCCTGTGCCACACTAGGTAGCAATATACGCCAGCTACAGAATGGCCTCCTGAGCTGATCCCCACTTGTCTGAAAGTTGTTGAGGATCAGTGTTCTGATCCCTCGGGAAGCTTTATAAAGAAGCTTTACAGTACAGCAATGGAGAGAAGGCACTGCCCCCCCAAAAGTTCTTAGTTTCTGGAGTAATTTCTACACTGCAGGTACAAAGTCCTCCCTAAGATTTTTTCCAGCTGTCTCTACACTGCAGCGATCCAAAGAGGCCAGCTGTGTTTCTTTTCACGTCATACATCATCCAGAGCCAACTCCAGACTCAGGGCTGCCTTTCAAAGTCTGCTGAAAACGCTCAAGACAGAATAGGACCTGGTTCACTCTCCTACCAAGGGGTCCTATGGTCAAAGTTATTCTTGTCACTGACCTGTAGTTAAAAGGTCAGAAGACAGAAATCGAGAAGAGCTGTAGCATAGCGTGTAGTACTCAGAAGACCAAGGAGTTCAGCTTATAGAATGATAAGGCTTGTTTATTCATAGAGCAGTACCTTGCCTGCAGTTTTGGTGTTCCCTAGTACAGTCCCTGGGCAAATGTAACAACTTATACCTAACAACAGTCTTAAAGGTATCCACACATCTTCCCCCTTTACGTGTAACATATCCCCATATAATACTAGGGTTAGCAGTTTAGTTCAACCCATAGCTAAAGCACATTTTAGCAGGTCTTTATTAGACTTTGTGTTGGATTTTAAGCTCTAAGTGATCTTCTCAGTTTCTCTGTGCTCTCAATCCTTATTGGTTCAGTTCCTGTTTGGTTTCCTTGTTTAGAAATCTCTACTTCTGTGTCATTTTCAGTCTCTTCTGTTGTTTCTAATTGCTTTGATGTTAGCTCTGTTACCTTCAGTGAATCTCGTGATGCCGCTTCCTTTCTCTCCTTTGTGAGCTGCAAGTGTCATCTGTTCCTTCTTAACACCTCTCCTTCTGATATGACTACTTTATAGGATCTGGGAGCTACTTGTTGGGAAACTAGTGCTTTATTTCCATGTTTGTCCATCTGAAATAAGCCCCATGTCTTTGCTGTACAGTGTGGTATCTCCCTAAAACCCCTATCATAGTACCATTTTTGTTTGAGATTGCTTTTCATTCTTATGAGCATCATTCACAAGATTTGGCAGCCTGGTTTTGAGTTTCCTATTAAACAGCATGTCTGCTGTGGACAATCTATGTTTGATGGGTGTTGCCCTGTAATTTAAGTGACAGTAAACATTAGGGCTGTGCGAAGCTTAGGTCCCTGATTTGATTTGGTGGAGATTTGACCTGATTTGGTGGCTGAATCTCCAAATCCAAATTGAATCAGAGGACCTTTTAATTTGTCCAAATAGAATTGGAACCCCCGGATTGTTTCGGAGAGATTTGGAAAGATTCAGAGATTCGGACACAGACACAGCTTTAAATGTTTTTTCTACATACCTCTAGGTAGCAGGCGGCTCTGCACTTCTGGTCCACTTCTGGGTCCATTGGGGAGCAGGCAGGGGGCTCCTCATACCCCCCCGCCCCGGCTCAGCGAATGGTGCCTCCTGGGTATGGGGGGGGGGCACCCGGGTTCCCTCCGTGGCTGATCACTGAGCCAGGGGGATGTGGGGGGGACCCACATGCTAGGGCCTCTGCCCAGGGGGACAAGGCTAACCGGGGCTGGTCAGAG
>NW_005842498.1:782147-782487 GCF_000455745.1 Alligator sinensis | reverse complement strand
GCAGTTGGAGTACTGCATGCAATTCTGGGCGCCACACTTCAAGAGGGATGCGGATAACCTGGAGAGGGTCCAGAGAAGGGCCACTCGTATGGTTAAGGGCCTACAGACCAAGCCTTACGAGGAGAGACTAGAGAAACTGGATCTATTCAGCCTTTGCAAGAGAAGGTTGAGAGGCGACCTTGTGGCTGCCTATAAGTTCATCACGGGGGCACAGAAGGGAATTGGTGAGTATTTATTCACCAAGGCGCCCCCGGGGGTTACAAGAAATAATGGCCACAAGCTAGCAGAAAGCAGATTTAGATTGGACATTAGGAAGAACTTCTTCACAGTTTGAGTGGCC
>NW_005842498.1:759611-782077 GCF_000455745.1 Alligator sinensis | reverse complement strand
ACTCTTTCCTGCTTATGCAGGGGGTCGGACTCGATGATCTATTGAGGTCCCTTCCGACCCTAACATCTATGAATCTATGAATCTATGCTCATCAGTGGACCCAGAAGTGGTCCAGAGTACTTCCGGTCCACTTCCGGGTTCCCCACTGAGCATGAGGAGGACCCCCCTGCACTCCTGTAGGACACTCTATCCACCCAGTATCTCAGTGTTCACAAGCCATGCCTGGTACCTCAAGGTATGTAGAAAAAATATTTAAAGCTGTGTCTATGACTGAATCGCTGATTCTCCAAATCAGCATCAAATCTTCAGATTCGGCTGAATCAAATCAGGGACAGCGATCCGAATCAACAAATCGAATCACTGTCCCTGATTTCGATCAAACCTGAATTGAATAGTGCCCGCTTTCCACACCCCTAGTAAACATTGGTGTGTGAATCTGTAGTTTTTTTCAACAATTTCTTCACTATTCCTGCTCCATTTTCCACAAGAAAACTTAGGACTTGAAGCGTTATGAATCCATGTTTGTTAACAAACTCTTTAAACTCAAGATGGTTGAATTGAGTTCCATTGTCTGTTCTCACAATTTGTGGAATCCCATGTCTAACAAATATAGATTTGATGTGAGTTATGGCGTGGTTTGCTGTTGTGCTTTCGAGAAATGCAATTTCAGGATAGTGAGAATAATAATCCAGCACTAATACATATTTTTTCCTCCATGTATAAAGCAATGCCCACTTGATACCACAGAGCTACGGGTTCCTCCATGGCCATCATGGGTTGTTTTCTTCATCCTGATCTGTACTTTAGGTATGTTGTACAAGCTTTTACAGCATCTTCTATGTCATTATTTATGTTCAGCCAATATAGAGCACCCCTTGCTCTCCTCCTGCATTTTTCAATGCCTAGATGCCCCTCATGTATTCTGTTTAAAATGCCTTTCTTTAGCACTGCTTGAACAACCAGTTGTGACCCTTTGAACAAAATACCGTCCAGTACTGACAGCTCTTCCTTGAACTGAGAGTAGGGGGTAGATATATGTTTTCCAGGCTCACATTTTATCTGTGACAGGAATCACTCTTTTAATTAGATTAACATGTACTATGTCTGTGTCTGGGATTCTGTCATTTTCCATTGTGTCATATGCTCTGGACAATGCATCTGCAATAAGTAGATGTTTTCCTGGCATGTACTGTATGTGTAGATCATACATTTGCAGTTGAAAGAAAAGTCTCCGTAATCTGGGTGGCTTGTCTGACAACCCTTTCTTTGCTATAGTTTCCAAAGGTTTATGATCAGTTTCAGCTATCATAGGCTTCCCATAGATGAATATATGAAACTCCTTACAGCCATAGACCAGAGCTAAACTTTCTTTCTCAATTTGTGCATATAGACACTCTGACTTAGACAGTGCCCTAAATGTGTATGCTACTGGTCTCCAACTATCTCCATGTCTTTGAAGCAAAGCTGATCCAATGCTTTCTTTAGAAGCATCTGTTGACAATGTAATGGGTCTCTTAGGGTCATAGTATTTGAGTACCGGCACTTTCATTATTTTGTCCTTCAAGTTTTTAAATTCAGTTTCATGTTCATGTTCCCATATCCATTGAGCATTCTTTTGTAGGAGTGATTTAAGGTGTTTGTTCTGCTCTGTTAAGTTAGGTGGATAGTTCCCTACAAAACTGATCATTCCCAGTAATTTTTCTACTCCTTCCTTCTCTATAAGGGGTGGCATGTTTGTAAGGGCTTTAACCCTTGCAGGATCAATTTACATCCCTTTCTCAGATAATTTTTCTCCAAGATATGTTATTTCTTTTACTCTGATTTGCATTTTTGTTTGTTCAGTTTCAAGACTGCTCTGTGAGCTCTTTCTAGTGCCTTTCTTAGCCTCACATCATGTCCTTCCATAGTATTTCACCAAACTAATACATCATCAATATAAGCCATAGTTCCATCAAGACCTTCAAAAATTTGTTGCACCTTTCTGTGAAATACTTTAGATGCAGAACACAGTCCAAAATGAACCTTACAAAAGAATACCTTCTAAAGGGTGTATTGAAAGTACATAATCTAGTGCTATTCTTTTTTAGGGGAACTTACCAAAACCCAGAAGAAGCATTCAAAGTGGAGAAAAATTTAGCTTCTGCCACATTGCCAGAAACCTTGTTCCTGATGGGAAGGAGAAAATGCTCCCTTTTGATGTACCTGTTCATTTGCTTAGGACCCAAACACAGTATCAAGGATCCATCTTTTTTTTTTTTCTATTATGACCACTGAATGAACCCAAGGAGTTGGTTGCTCTACTTTTTATATTATGTCCATCTATCTAATCTATTTAATTCTTTTTTTAGTTTCTCCCTTAGTACAAGGGGAACAATTCTTGGCACATGTATGGTGGGAGAATTTGGTGCTCTTAATTCTATCTTGTACTCAGTTGACACTTTCCCTATGACTTGAAACACATAATCAAACTTTTTTTTCTATGCTCTTGTTTTCTAGTTTCTCAATGTCATCTATTCTCTTAATCAAACCTAGAGTTTTACATGTTCACAACCCAATAATTGGCACTAGCTTTCCCAGGACTGTTACAAACTGATCTTTTACTATATTACCTGTGTGTCTAACATGCAGTGCCCAAACACCCTTGATTGCAATCATGTTCCCATTATATGCTCTAAGTCTCACTTCCTTATTCTCCTAGTACACAGGTTTAGTATAATGTATTCTAAAGTTACCATTAGTCCATTGGTGTCCAGGGTGATTGTCCAATCCTCAGAAGGATGAATTTTCTTGCATTGTACCTCTGAGGAATTCTTCCTCTTCCTTGTTGCATAGAGTATATACCTGCTGTTTCTTATGTGGTACATTCTGTTCCTTTCTGCAACATCTTGCAAAGTGATTGAATCTTTTGCATTTGTTGCAGCGCTTACCAAATGCAGGGCATTGCATGGGCGTGTGGTAACCCCCACAGCTTCTGCAGCTGAACATTATTTTTCCAAGCAATTCTCTTTGGCCTCTGCTTGCCTGCTTCATAGTGAGGTCCTCCTTTCTACATTGTTTGTGTGTTGCCTTAGGTTTTTGCAGTCTTGAAATCCTGTCTAGTTCAGCTTATTCTGTTTTTTCCTCCAGCTTCTGCAGCCTGACATTTATCATCTCAGCTGCTTGGCATATTCTAACTGCTTTTTCCAAATTCGGCTGAGGATCCTCTAGTAGTCTTTTTTTGAGGCTTGCATCCCTAATACTATTTGGTCTCTGATGGACTCTTTTAGGTCTCCAAAGTTTCATGTCTGGCTCAGCGGTCTGAGGTCATTGACAAACTACTCTATTGTCTCACATTCTTTCTGCTGTTTCATGTGGAAATTATACCATTCAAAAGTTTCATTTTGTTTGGGTATACAATATTCCGCTTTTTTTTTTATTACTGTGCCATAGCTTTTCTATTCTGCTTCTGACAGCTGTAGGCTATTATAGAGAGACAGAGCTTCTTTTTTAAATTTTTATTTAAAAAAAATAGCTACCTTGAGTGGTTCTTCCTTCTCTGTAGTTCCACTGGCCATTATATATATGGTGAAACTCTGTTTAATTTTTTTCCCCATTTTCTGCTGCATTACTGAACAGCTTTAACTCCTCTGGAAGTCTGAGAATCTCCATTTTTTTGTCTTTCTTTGTACCCCACTCCAGGTACCACGTGTAGTTTTCAAAAGAGCAAGGAGTTAAGTTTATAGAATAATAATGTTTATTTATTCAGAGAGCAATACTCTGCCTACTGTTCTCTCCTGCAATCCCCAGGCAAATGTAACAAACTGTACATAACAATCCTAACGGTATCCACACACATAGCACCAGCACAAACACAGCTAAAAACACAAGAGATGCTTGCTGTCAAAGAAGTGTCTCCTCTGAAAAGCCCTGGCTTTCAGATAGGTGTCTCCAACTTGTCCTATGTTTTTAATGGAGATGCAGTGAATTCCTATTTTCCTTTATAAAAAGATGGAGAACAGTCAGGGTTTGATCGGCATGATCAGGAAGGGGATTCTTTACTAAGGTGGTGGGACACAGAAGGTGCTGTAGCTCTCTTTGTCTGTCTCATATCCTAACTGTTTAACACAGTTTAACACAATCCCATGCACCAGTGCAGGCTGGGGGCTGACTGGCTGGGCAGCAGGTCTGCAGAAAAGGACCTGGGTGTCACAGTGGACAATAAGCTGAATATGAGCCAGCAGTGTGCCTTTGTTACCAAGAAGGCTAATGGCATACTGGGCTGCTTTGGTAGGTATATTACCAGTAGGTCAAGGGAAGTAATTATTCCCCTCTATTCAGCACTGGTGAGGCCACATCTGGAGTACTGTGTTCAGTTTTGTGCCCCCCTCCCCCCCACCCACTACAAAAGGGACATAGACAAATTTAGAGAGTCCAGCGGAGGGCTGCAAAAATGTTGAGGGGGTTGGGGGACATGACTTATGAGGAAAGACTGAGGGAACTGGGTTTATTTAGTCTAGAGAAGAGGAGACTGAGAGGAGACAATAGCAGTCTCCAACTACCTGAAGTGGGGTTTGAAACAGGATGGAGCTAGGCTATTCTCAGTGCTGGCAGATGACAGAAGAAGGAGCAATGGTCTCAAGGTGCAGCAAGGGAAGTTTAGGTTAGATATTAGGAAGAATTTTCTTACTAGGAGGGTAGTAAAACACTGGAACAAGTTACCCAGAGAGGTGGTGGAAGCTCCATCCTTGGGGGTTTTCAAAACCCAGCTAGACAAAGCTTTGGCTGGGATGATATAGTCAGGAATGGTCCTGCTTTGAGCAGGGGGTTGGACTAGATGACCTCCTGAGGTCCCTTCCAACCCTCATTTTCTATGATTCTAACACAGCCTATGTTGCTGACTGCAGAAGAAGAGAAGGCACAGAAACAGCCATTGACTGGACCACAGAAGTGATTGACCTGAGCTTGAGAGCACATGAATTGTGAAAAGTCCAAGCTTTTTCTAACAATCTTGTACATTTCTCATGCCAAAAAGCAAATAAATGCAGCCCCTTGCCATATGGTAGGGGAGAGGACTGAAAAAAATGACTTCCATGCACCGCAGCACAAGATCCAAGCCAGAAAAATACAATAGACTGACATTCAAGAACATTCATAGTCCACATTGAGGAAACTGGGGGAGGGAGACTAGAAGTGTACAAGTACAGTTTTCTGGGTGTTTTAAGCACTAGTAATTTTGAATGCTCAGCAGAAGTTAAGACTGTACAATGACTGTGAAAGACTACCACTTATCACGTCATTCAGTCATAATATATTGTCAGTAAACAGTGGCTACTGTTATTATCACTCAGATAAAAGTTTTAGCTAAACATCACACCGATCAGAGCCATTTTCCTGTCTGTAAAGCTTTAAATACTTTTATTTCAATACATTCCCTGGTTCCTTTACTGTCTTCAGGCCCCAGTGCTCCTGCTGTCCTTCTTCATTATACATTGCCATCTGTAGTGAGAAAAGTTATAATTTATACATGCTCCCTAATTTAGAAGAAGCTGGTAATTGGGAGATGGTCCCTCAGTTAAGTAGCTGTTAGAGCCAGACAGGGTCTGCACACTGCTCCACAATTAAACTTTGTTGTCATTCTCATTCTTGTATCTCTACATTTATTGAATACATTTATTGAGTCACTGCACCATCAAGGTGCTGAAACATGTTTTAATTCAAAGCAAAATCTTTTCAGTGAATTCCCAGCTTGAATAAGCTATAACAGTCTTTCAGTTTGTTGGTTAGAGGCTGGTTAACCGTACTATTCCCACATTTGGATTTTGCTGAGTTCATCTGAAAGAACACTCATTCCACAGCAGCTTTGGTTTAGTGGCATGGCCAGCAGGGACAATGAAGAGGGAAGGACTTTATAGCACCACACAACACCAGTGACTTTTAAATCATAAGCTTTTACCTCAAACTCTGGTATTTTTGGCATCCTTGGTCTTCCACTAGTAGAAGCTGAGGGTGTGATAGCGAACATCCAAGGCTCCTAACTCACCCTTAGAAGTGCTCAGCATAGAGACACATACAAAAGGAAGTTTAGCCTGTGAGAGAATAATGAATAAACTAAATGCAGATATGGAGTTCTAGATGAATATCTTCTGGAAGCTTTAATTGTACTTGTGTGGCTGCCTCCTAAAGAGAGTCTTGGCATCGACTCTTCAAATTAGTTTCCTGGGCATTGGCAAGGTTTTCATCAGCCAAAGTGAGATGAAATTATTTTTCCAAATTCATCAGGAGACAGTGCCAGGTGGCTCATGGAGTCACTCTAATTGACTTCAGGGAAAGGCATTAATAGGTAAAGGAAAGCATTCTGGCCACAATATTGCAGATGTAAGTGAGCAGCAGAAAGACTGACAGCAATTCAGCATCAGAAGGGAATTACATGGGTCAGGCTGATTGGACTAGCTTGCTGACTCTTGCAAATTCCTGCAGAGCTCACATTGGATATTTTACAGATAATGCATTGGCTGGGTTGCAATCTATTTAGTACAGAATGTCAAAGGGCTGTCTTACATAGCGGCTAGGGACAGACATTCAAAAAGCCTGAGCCTGAATTGATTCAACCTTTGCAGGTTAGTCTAACCTGGATAGACTGAACCGGTTTCCAACCATACAGACCATCCCTCTGGACTGAGGACATTCAGGCACATGCCTGCAGTGTCTCAGGCTGGAAGCCAGAGGATGCTAGAGCAGCCCTCCCTGCCCTTGCAGAGATAAACTGAGCCGGGTGTGGCCAGGCTCCAGCAGAAGGCTCTGATTAGGGAGGGGTGTAAACCCCCAGCCTGCCTCCAGTCCCAGGATTTTCCCCGCTTGCTGCTCAAGGGGTGGGAGTGTTTCCAGCCCCCAGCCAGCACTGAGGCAAAGGTGTAAGGGGTGGGAGTGTTTCCAGCCCCCAGCCAGTGCTGAGGCAAAGGTGCGGTGTGCAGTGCATGCTTCTGTTGATGATAGAGATTTCACTCTCCCTCCCTGCTTCTGTATGCTGTCTGCAGCAAACTAACAGGCAAGCAATCTGGGGTTGGGAGGACTGATAACCATGTTTATCACCCATATCTCAGTGTTTATCGTCCCATTAAAACTGTTGATTTTACCTGTTGATTCAGCATAGGCCCAGCATGTGGTCTGTTAGCTAATACACAGATACCTCCTCAGCAAGGCAGAAGGGAGGGGGGAAATCCTGCTTAGCAGGCGGGAGGGGGGGGGGGAACAGCTCTTAAACAGCATTTCCAAGGAAGGACATTAAGTTACCTGTTAATTAGCTCCAAAAAGACTGTCTGCCTCTGTCCTCTTCCACAGCACAATTGTAGCCAGCATGTGGTCTGCTAGCTAATACTGGGGTGTCTGTGAGGGACAGGGGAATGCCTGCCTAGCACAGAGTGGGGAGGGGAGGGAGGGAGAAGAAGCCAGGCAGACTCCTGCAGATACTGCGGAGCTGTAGCCAAGGAGCACAGGAGAGGGACCAGCTCTGCTGTGAAGCAGAGAACCCTGCCCAGCCAGAGAGCAAACCCGGATGCTGGGGGACTCTGATTTATCTTAAACCAAGAAAGAGGCTGGGACAGACATTGCATTAACTGGTTTGAGCCAAATCAGTTAAGTCTGATACTACATTCAACCAGGTTTATCTCAAACTGTTTTCAGACATTTTCAAACTGGATTGTGTGCACTGAACATCTGTTCTGTTACAGGTTTAAACCAGTTTCTGATCACTTAAACTGGTTTATGTGTAATGCCCTAGCCCGTAAGTTTAGGTGGCTTCTGAAACTCTTCACCTCTGGACTTGCTGCACATAAACACATTTTAAGTGGCTTAAAGGACTCTTTATTCAGTTCAGAGTTATGCCATTCCAGGGCAGGATTATCCCCAAGATGCCTAATTTTGTTCCTGTTCCATTACTGTGTGGCCACTTCCTACAGATATTCCATCCAAATTGAAGTCTTCCAGTATACCAGAATGCTCTGAGGGGCCAGATGCCTTTTTTCCCAGAGTGCCTGATGGCCATGGTACCTCCCACCGCCACCCAGACTGACTCTGCTCCCATTGGCAGTGGTGCAGAGGGCGGGTGTCTCTGGAGAAAAAAGGATCGGGCCCCTTTGAGCTCAGAGCAAGCAATGCTGCCCTGAAGCAATCTGGTCTTACTAAAAGTGACACAGCAGCTGCACACTGGGAGTGGGGCAGCAGGGCTTAAGCCCTGATAGCCCTGCTCTCAATGCAGAGCCACTGTATCAGCTTCAGTGAGACCAGAGAGCCCCAGGGAAGCTGCTTCCCAAGGTCTTTCTGGTCTTGCTAAAACTGACACAGTGGTGGTCCTGCTCTCTGCCCGGCAGGAGCAGCATGCAGGTCCTGCTCATGGTCCTGCCCCTACCCCTGTTCATCAAACCTCTAGTGGCAAGTCACAGTTGTGCAAGTGAAGGACAGTCAGAGCAGGGGTTTTTTGCCTTACCATGTGACTGCTCCACTAAGTTGAACAACACTACAGAAAACAGTCTAACAAGGCACAAAATCACAGTACCTGGTAGGCTGGAAGTGTAAATTGCCCACAAAACCACATAGTGACTAATCATTGAACAAACTTTAACATTTCAGGCCTATTGACAATCAGCTCATATAATAATTCATGTTCCTGACTTTGAGAAATGCATATATATGAATGAGATTTGATTAACAGTAAATATCAAGACTTGCCATTCTCTTTGATAAGGTCAAGAAACATGCAGAGTACAGTGATGTTATATAAGTACCGTACATTTTGTACAGTGCAAGTACACATCTTTCCAAGGAATAATCCAACAGTTTCTCCCACGTGATCAGAGAGGCTCTGTTTTGTGGCAATCAAGTCTGACCTCTGTTTGGTATTATGTAAGAGCTACATACACTCAAACCAGTCTATGTGAACATGTAAATGAAAAAGGCTGTGCATTTTTGTGATATCCATCTGGGCACATATGCCAAGTAATGGGGATGTGGTGTGCCCATGTTTCACATTTACAGCATCTGCCACTAGCACTGCTGTTGTCTCCTACAACTGCTTTAATACAATCTTTTATGTTCCTCTCTCTGCTATCAGGCTTTCCAGTATTTTTTCCCTGCTTAGAATCATACAGGGTGCTTCTACACAAGACATGTTACTGCACAGTAGCCTAGTTTACTGAGCAGTATGTGCGTCTACATGTGTGCATGCCTGCTCCGCAGTAAAAACCCTTAATCACACTTAAATTGTGGCAAATTTAAGCATGATTAGTTGTTGCATAGTAACACATGTGTAGATGCGACCTGACAGCTAGTTTGCTCCTGGGTCTGCATATTCCCTAGGGGTCTGGCCTCAGGCCAGCCCCAGGGCTACAGCCTAGGAGTCTTCCTTGCTCCAAGGCTTGGCTGCCTAGGGGTCTGGCCTCAGGCCAGCCCCAGGGCTACAGCCTAGGAGTCTTCCTTTTCCGTCCCCACAGGGTTGCCCTCCCTCTAGGCCGCCCCCTGCCTACAGGCTATAAAAGCCTGCGGACATTTTGTGCCCTGGGGCACACACCACAGGGAGCCTGAGGGCACTGGAGGCCCTGTGTGTCCCCCCTGGGCAGGCCACAGCCCTGCTGTGCCTGCCTCCCAGCACCCCAGCAGTGTTGCCTGGCAAAGGTGTTGCACCAGTTTGAGCAGGGCAGGTGCTCCAATGCCCACAATATTGGTCAGCTTCCCCATAAAGGTCAAGACCTTGCGGGCACAGTGGGTTGACATGACTGACCACAATCATTGGTCTGGCCATGCCTGCAAGACCATGCCCTTTATGTGGCAGCTGACCAATATTTTGGTGCCCTGGGACTCAGGACACAACCATGAAGTTTATACCAGAACAGGCATCCTGCCTGAGCCCCCATCCCACCCTGGCACCTCCAGTGACAGGATGCGCCCTTTGGTGTGCAGCACCCCATCCCACCCAGCTTCCCTTCTGCAGCCTCCACCAGTAGCTCTGGGAGCCCTGGACAGTGCCTGCCTTGTCAAATGCACAGCCCCAGAGCCAGCCATGAGGTCATGACACCACTGGCTGCCAGCAGCACAGACTTCTCCTGGGGGCACCCCAGCCAGGTGCCGGTACACCAAGCCCCGCAGGCTGAGGACACTGGCCACAGCTGGATGCCTTTGCCAGCTGGGAGAACCACACTGAGCCACCAGCCATACCAGCCCCAGTCATATGGTAAGCCCCACACGGAGAAGGGCCCTCCCCGCCTGGCCTGCCCCACTACCCTGGCCCCAGGTACTCCCCCACAGCACACAGAGAGGCGAGACACAGTGTTTATTGAGCAGCCCGTGCCCTTGTAGCTGGGTGGGCATGGACCTCTTACACGCCAAGGGATGCATTGATGCTGGTGGCGATGTCTTCCTCAGGGTTGCATAGCGCTGCCACAGGTAGCCCTCTAGGCAGCAACAGAGATTTCAGGGCAACCCAGGCTAGCCCCCTGTGCTATCAAAGCACAGGGTCCAAAACCAGGAGTGTAGGTGCACCTGGGGCACCATGAGGATTAGCAGCAGCAGGGTGTAGTGACTTGAGCACCCCTCAGCATGCACAAACAGTTCATTGTGCACTACCTGGGGCATGTGCAGCAGGGGTGCACTCGGGGTCCAGCAGTGGCATGGTAGGGACTTCCCCCCTGCAGGGAGGGTGGAGGCTTGGCCAGCTCCTTATCCCAGTTTTCTGGGAGCACCCCCCGCTCCAGCCTGAGAGCTCTGGGCTGGGCAGCAGCGCAGCAGAGTGGTTGGCCTGCAGGGGATAATTGGGGCAGTGGGGTCTGGTGCCATGGCAGCAAGTGCAGCCAGGAGCCTGTCCTGTCCCACCCCGGGGGACAGGGCAGGGGAGGCAGGTCGCCTGTGGCCAGCACCTAGCAGCCCACAGGCCCCAGGGGATCACATGGGAATGGGTGGCTCAGCTGGTGGCCACCTGGACCCTTGTCTGCCCAGCCTAACCTACCATGGTTCCTGGGCACCTGTGCATGCCTAGCCCCTGATCTGAGGCCAGGCAGCGCATGGCCCCTGCTGCAAAGCATCTTATCTCTGAAATATTCCAAACTCTCACAAAAGGCTTCTGTCTCATGGCTCTGCAGGTCCAGCATCTGGATGTGAGGGAGAGGCCACAGTTGCCAGTGGGGTTGCCAGCTCAGTGTCACCACTATCCATCGCTGGGGCCTTGTGGATGAGCTGGCTGCACCAGAGGCGCACCATGGATCGGACCCTCTCCCTCCAGTGGCCGGTGGTATTGGCAGAAGAGTGGTAGCAAAACGCCCTGGCATGGTGTATGGGCAACTGGTACCTCTTGAGTCACAGGGGGCACATGCCCCCCCCCCCCAGTGACCAGTCAGTGACCGGGGGGGTCCCCGCATGGCCAATTGCACTGACCAGTGTGGGGGTAGTCCCCCCTCAGCCGATCTCACTCACCAAAAAATGGCCGTAACGTTTCAGGAGGGGCCGCAGGACTTCCGGAAGTGACTGCAGCCGCTTCTGCTGGAGGCCCCGCTCCCTGGATAGCACTCGTGCACCACCTGAGAACACAGCCATTCACCTGGGTGCCCTGCTCCCCAGCTGGTGCTTGCAGGGGGGGGCACTGGTGCTCCTGCCTGCCCCCCGTGCCTGTTGCCTAAGTGGCGAGTGCAACTGTCGGGGTGGCACCAGTGCTCACAGAGCAGTGCATGGCTGGGAGGAGATGTGGGACCAGGCTGAGCAGGAGTTCCAGGCCAAGCTCCTGGACCTGAAGCACAAGCAGATCCAGGTTCCGTGGGAACAGAACACCATCCTGGGCCAGACAGTGCAGGCCATGAACAATGACCTTTGGGCCACTGTCCTGGGCCTTGCTTCCCGGCCTTCATCCCTAGCCCTGTGGCCCCCCTGGCAGCCATGTGCCACACCACAGCAGGCCTCCAGCAGGAGCCCCTGGCTTCCTGCCCTAGGTCCACTGCCACTCAGCCCCCTTGCCTGGGCCCAGCCCCACCACTCTCCTTGGCTTCACATGGGCACAGGCCAGAGCTGCCTGGAGTAGAGCCAAGACCGCATGCAAGCCCTGCTGGGCCTGGACTCCACTGGCCAGAGTGGGAGCCAGCTGTACCAGTAGAGCACCTGCCACCATCACCCCTGGGTAAGCTTCTCACCCACTGCAATTGCCATGGTGTCTGTACCTGCAGAAGTACAACCAGAGGCCTGGGTGCTGGCTGCCTGCCCCTGGGATTTACCTCTTAGGAACCCCCACCCCATGACCCCCCAATCTGGGACTGCACCCAAATTATTTTGTAAACAGTTTTCACAGAGAAAGTGTTTTATTGTTGGTGGGTGGGGTGGGTGGTGGATGTGCTCTGTTTGGGAGGTAGAGGAAGAGGGCTCTGTGTGTTGAACAGGGAGGAGGCAGGAGGGGGGTGTTGAGGTGGGATGTGATGTGAAGGATATAAAGACGTCTTTGAACACGTGTCTGCCATAAGAGCAGTGCTGGGGGTGGGTAGGGGGTTGGTGGTCTGTGGGCAGCGGGATGGGAGGCTAAAGCGGAGTGTGCTGGAGAAGGTGGTCAGCTACAGCCTCTCGAACCCAGTGCCCTGGTTCCTGCAGGCAGGTACGTGGAATTATTGATTACTCATTTCTTTGACATGCATCACTTCTTTGTCTGTAATTTACCCCTGTTCTTCCCTGGAATAGTATTTCAGTTGGCCAAGTGATTCATAGTTTCCTGGTTGTTAGGGTTGGAAGGGGCCTCAATAGATCATCAAGTTCAACCCCCTGCCCTGGGCAGGAAAGAATGCTGGGGTCATATGACCCTAGCCATGTGCTTGTTCAGTCTCCTCTTAAAGACCGCCAAAGAAAGGGAAAGCACTACCTCCCTTGGAAGCCCATTCCAGATTCTGGCAACCCTCACTGTAAAGAAGTTTTTCCTGATGTCCAACCTAAATCTGCTCTCTGTCAGTTCGTGGTCATTGTTCCTGGTTATTCCAAAGGGTGCTCTGGTAAACAGAGCATCTCCTATTTCTTGCTGACCCCCCACCCACTGTGACGAATTTGTAAATGGCCACAAGATCCCCTCTCAGCCTTCTCTTATGGAGGCTGAAGAGATCCAGGGCACTCAGTCTCTCCTCATAGGCCCTTACCTGCAGGCCCCTAACCATACAAGTGGCCCTTCTCTGGACCCTCTCAAGGTTATCGATATCCCTCTTGAAGTGAGAGGAAATTTTTTTTCCCAATTTTTTTTCTTGAAGTGCAGCACCCAGTACTGGACGCAGTACTCCAAGTGTGGCCTGACCAATGCCACATAGAAGGGAAGTATCACCTCCCTGGACTTGTTTGTGATGCACCTGCTAATGCATGATAAAGTGCAGTTAGCTTTACTGATTACTTGTCACACTGATGGCTCATATTCATCTTGGAGTCAACTATGACTCCGAGATCCCTTTCTGTTGCTGTGCTGCTGAAAAGGTCATCCCCTAGCCTATAGGTATGTTGGTGATTTCTTCTCCCTAGATGCAGCACTTTGCACTTGTCTTTGTTGAACTACATCCTATTCTTTTCTGCTCACTTTTCCACCCTGTCCAGGTCCACCTGGATTTGACCCCTTCCCACTAGTGTGTTTACTTTACCCCATAATTTTGTGTCATCCGCAAATTTGGACAGAGTAGTCTCCACGCCCTCATCCAAGTTGCTGATGAAGACATTGAATAGCACAGGTCCAAGGACCGAGCCTTGGGGGAACCCACTGCCCACATCTTTCTAGGTCAATACTGACCCACCCACCACCACTCTCTGGGTATGACCCTTAAGCCAATTTGCCACCCACCTGACCGTGTAATCATCTATGTCACAGCTGCTCAGTTTGTTTATGAGAATAGGATGAGATACTGTATTGAAAGTCTTCTTAAAATCCAGGTAAATGACATCTACCTCATCCCCTGCATCTAAGCATTTTGTGACCTGGTCATAAAAAGAAGCAAGGTTAGTCAGGCAGGATCTACCTGCAATGAACCTGTGCTGGTTGCCCTTCAGCATTATTTTTCCTGCTGGACTCCCACAAATGTTATCCTTGATAATTTTTTCAACGGTTTTCCCAAGGATAGAGGTGACTAACTGGTCTATACTTACCTGGATTCTCCTTCCTCCCCTTCTTGAAAATAGGGACTACATTGACCCTTTTCCAGTCCTCTGGGATCTGACCTGAGCGCCATGAGTGCTCAAACAGCCATGCCAGTGGCTCTGCTATGACACTGGCCAGTTCCTTCAGCACCCTTGGATGAAGATCATCCGGGCCTGCTGACTTAAACACGTTCAGCCCCTCCAAGTGTTCCTTTACTAGGTTGGTGCTGACCGTTGGTGGGCTGGTGCTCCTCCTGTGCCTATGTATAAAGCAATTGGGAAATTTGTCTTGATCCGTGTTCAGGAATACAGAGGCAAAAAACTCACTGAAGAGTTTAGCCTTGTCCCTCCTATCTGTCACCAATTGCCCTAGCCTGTCCTTTTGGGGTCCTATGATTCCTTGAACCTTCTTTTTGCTTCCTATATACCTGAAGGACTTTTTCTTGTCTTTAATTTTTGTTGCCAGCCTAAGTTCCATTGCTGCTTTGGCCTTTCTAACTGACTCCCTGCAAGTGCAAGCCAAAGAGGTATACTCCTCCTTGGTAGCTACCCCCTGCTTCCACAGCCTGTATGCCTCTTTCTTTGCCCCTAGGCTTTCCTCGATTTCCCTGTTCAGCCAAGAGGCTTTCTTGGCCCCTTTTCCTGCTTTTGTGCACAATGGGATTGTTTCCTTCTGTGCCCAAAGGATTGCTCCCTTGAGGAACAACCACCCTTCCTAGACTCCTATCTCACCAGTGCTCTTGATCTTCAATGCCTTACTAATCTCCTGAGCACACTGAAGTTAGCCTTTCTGAAGTCTAGCACTTCTGCCCTGCTGGTTACTTTTCCCACCCTATGCCGGATAGTGAATTCAATCAATTGATGGTCACTATCCCTTAGGTTACCTTGTACCTGAAGATGCCCCACCAGGTCATTCCCTGTAGCTTGCACCAAGTCCTGCAAGGCATTTCCCCTAGTGGGACCATATACCTCCTGTGTTAGGTGGAGGTCCTGTATACAGATTAAGAACTTACGTGAGCAGTTAGATCTGGTTGACTGCTCCTCCCAGCATGGTTGTCAGGGTAATTTAGGTTACCAATGACAACCATGTCCCTAGACCGTACAGCCTCTGAGAGCTGCCTTGAGAATTCCAGGTCTAGCTCATCCTCCTGATGTGGCAGCCTGTAGTAGATCCCCACTACCAAGTCCCTTTACTCCCTGACCCCCTTGTATTCAAACCCACAGTACCTCAATTTGCCCCTCCATTGATCCTTTCTTAATTATAGAAGATGTGTATTGCTCCTTAACATAGAAAGCAACACCACCCGCCCTTTTTTCCCCACTCTATCATGTCTATACAACCTATAGCCCTCAATGCTTACTGCCCAATCGTAAGTAGGGTCCCACCAGGTTTCAGTTAGCCCAATCAGGTCAAAGTCATTGTTTGCAAGCAGGAGTGCAAGTTCCTAGGATTAGTGTAGAGACATTTAAGGCCCCCAATGGGCCCCCATGCTCCTAGCATTAGTGTAAATATATTTAAGGCCTCCAATGGGTGCCCTTGGTATCCGCCTGTCCTGATGCCTATCGGGCACCTTCGTACTTACTTAGGCTGATCCAGCACATGGCTCATGGCTCTCTGATCCTAGGTTCTCTTTATCCTCTGCATCCCCGTCCCCCAGCGAACCTGGTTTAAAGCCCTAGATAGGAGATCAGCCAATGTGTAAGAGAACAGACTCTTACCTCTCAAAGAGAGAAGACCATCACGTCCCAAGATGCCCCTTTCATGGAATTGTGGACTGTGGTCAAAGCAGCCAAAACCTGCATGATGGCACCAACTCCGGAGCTGCAGGTTGACTTCTCTGATGCAGGCGTCTTGGTTCCCTGGAACTGTCTTTTTTAATTGTCTGAATTCTCTGGTATCATTTAATTAGCTAAGATGGCCAGCAACTGTGGAAGCCACAAGAACTATATGTGAGGGATTGTACCTTACAAAGCAACCTATAACCTCCAGATAGGCTCTGCCCCACGGAGCCATTGGATCTGCCCTGCAGATGTGGAGGTTCAACTGCAGGCACTCTCCCTATGCTGTCACAGGACAAGGTTCTAGCGCCCGCCTGCCCACCTGCCTGCCTATGCTGACCTCAGGTGGCCACAGTGAGGAAAGGTTGCCTACCGCTGCTTTAAAGAATTAATTAATTGTTCTTACAGTATGCAGACTCTCCTGTTATCTAATACAGATCACTTAGACCTCAGACATTGAATGTGCAGGCTTCTGTCAATGATTTGTAACAGAGCACTAAGGACCCAGGGCCCATTTAATCTTAAGGTGGGTGATAAGAGGGCAAAGTTTTAAAAGTTTAGAGGCACCTAAATTGCTTAAAATTCTGGTCTTGGGCTCCATAGAAGAGAGGGACTTCACTACTCTTGTTAGTGCCTCAAGGGAGCTTCCAAGAAGGATGGCAAATAATTAAACGGCAGGTAGGCACTTCAGTCTGTTTTTAACTTGTTTCCAATTTCATTTGATTGGGGACAAAGAAAATCAAAATTGCTGCCAGAAGGTACCAAAGTACCAGGAAACATTCATCTGGCCTCCAAAGGAACAGCTTGAGAAAGCAAAGAAACACTTGTTATGTTTCCAGAGCAAAAAAGAAAGATTGTAAAGAAGCGTGACCCAACCAGGAAGTGAATAAAGTACTGCTGAGACAGATGGGCTATTCTGGGTCATGTACCTGAAGACCCTGGAGAGTGTTACAGTGAGATTGTGCCTATTCTGAGCAGCCAGGGTGATATTTAAAGGACTCTCGGGGCATGTCTACATGAGACACTTACTGAGCAGTAGCCTAATAATACTGTGCAGTAGTGTGTCAGTCAAAAACTGTGCTAATACACTACTGCACAGTGTTATTAGGCTACTGTGAAGTAAATGTCATGCACAGTCACTATGCAGTAAACACCGTGCAGTAAACATCACAAAAAAGTGTGCTGTTGCTTCATTAAGCAAGTACTAAACTAAATACGCAGCAGCTACTGCGCATTAATGAACATGTAGATATGCCCTCAGAGTCTTTCTTAAATAACTTGTAATGCACAGTTAAGTAAAATCAAAATATAACACATCAGAAAAACAATGCACCACCTTAACAAAAGACAGGAAATCAGGTGGTTCCAACAATGAAGAGAGTGAATTACAATAGAGAGTCAATATGTACTGCAAGTTGGTGATTCCAGTGATAAAATAACACCCCTTTCTATACTATTCTATCTTAAATTTAGGTATCTGGTCTATGGAATTTAACTACTAATAAATAATTAATTAAATCAAGACAACCTCATGTGCACCTAAACGGCAGTTTTTCAACTGTGTAAGTGTCAGGTTTGTAACCTATGCAGAGGTTGTCATTCTCTTACCGTTACACTGTGGACACATAAGCATGTGTACCTATACTGTACATGTGCATGTGGCCTTGTGAGTCTATGTATGCACATACTTCAGTCCCAAAAAAAGAAGAGGAAGATAGTCCAATGGTTAAGCTTCAATAGCTAAGTGGGTAGGATGCTTACCCAGGGGGAGACAGGTTCTAAACTTGTCTTCCCAAATGCAGTTTGAAACCTGTCTGACACTCCAACACAGCATTCAAACCACCAGATCATAGGCCATGCACCATCTAGACCTTTCTGACTGAACACAGAAAGCAACAGATCATGAACCCTCACCAAGGATGTGCTGGATTCATGTTCCCACATATTTCCTGAAGCCCATCTCAGCTCTAACTAGACTAATGCCACCTGAGGTTGCAGCTGTATTTCATACCCATGATTTTCCACATTGAACTTCACTATCCTGCAAAGTAGATAATGGATCACTTCACCCACTGACAGTATTGTGCAGCATTCAAAAATCATGTCAAGTTCAAATTCATGAGAATGATTGAAAAAAATCACAAGTCTTTTTAATAAACAACTATGGGCCCCTTTTCCCTTTTCCTTTGGTTTCTGAGTCGTTAGGATGTACTCAGGTCAATCTTTTCCCTGTAATTATGAGCTAAGCATTCTCTGCCCATTTTTAGAAAGCTGAGATACTCAAACAGTGATTACAGCAATTATGGAATAACACCAAATATTGTGAGACTTGGCAAGAGTGCACTCTTGATATGCAGCCTTCTTTGCAGTGGAACATGGAAACTCTTTAGCAGCATACAGCAGCATTTCAGAACACCTTGGGCTAAAGCAAGAGAAAATAATGTATCTAAGTGAAACTGGATATTGATCATAGCAAACTAGCAATTGACCAGAGCAACTCTGTATTACATCGCTAAAGTTTTCCCGATGTGCACTTAAAGTGTTGCGGGCACATATAAAAAGCCCTATACGTGAGCATGTCTGTGTACATAAGCATACCTCTTTTTCTGGACTGGTCTCTATTGAGGCTATTCGCTATCAGCCAGCCAAGCAGCTCCTGTAGCTCAACGCAGAGTAGTCTGTACTGCTGGTGCCAAATGTTTCATGTCCATTCCCAGCCAATAACCCAAGACAGGTTACCATGCATGTACACCCATCTTTATTTCCACAAGTTAAAGTTCTACTGATATGAGATTTCTTTAGTAGGAAGGGGTATTTCTCTACCTCTGTGTTCTTCTGTGTTACTCTTCCCTGCTTTATCAGCACCTTGTGTTTTATTTCCATGTCTCTGAATTACAGAAAAGGCCACATAGCCCCGGCTACCTTTCAAAGCCAGCTGCATTCATCCCATTCGTCCTCCTCTGCCCCAGCCATATGTACAGGCTTCAGACATGTAGGCCCCTCTCCAGTGAATAGAGGTGTGAATTCCAGTCCTTGCATATGGTACATTTACAAAGCCAGACTATGTAGCTCATCCAAGTACGGAGACTGCTGATCATTTTCTAGCCCTGCAACTTAAAAGCTGAAGTGAGGGCCTGTACTGCAGGTCACTCACTCTCATGTGGAAAGAGACAGGAAGACAGGAAGAACCCATGTTCACCCAATATGTCTTGAGGAGGGCAGAGGAGGAAATTACATTTCCAGTGCACTTCCAGATGTGTCCCATGCCTCTGAAAGCATGGGCATGTGAACACGTCAGCACAAAGGCAGGTACTTTCAGTGAAACAGTGCATTTCTGTGCTAACTGCCTGTGTGCACACTCTTGCCTCGCAGTACCTCCTGCTTGTTTTATTCAAGGCTAAGCTATCATGAGTTAGCTTTCAAGTACCATGCAGCAAGAGACTACGCACAGACAGTAAACACAGAGCAGCTGATGAACTGCAAATCCCCAGCCTATTTTAGGCCATGGCATCTTGCTCATCTCTGCGTGCCCTCAGCCATGCTCCTTTGCCCCTCAAAGCATCTGAAGAAGGGAAAGACATAACATAGCTCATAACCGGTAGAGCCTAGAAGACATTAAGAAAGCCCCCTGTTGCACTTGCCTCTGGGAGAGCATCAGAATTGCCATGGCTGCATGCAGCCACATGCTCTGCAGGCAGAGGGGGCAATGAGGGAAGCTACAACTTGCAGCTCCACTCCCCACTGTGTCTACAAGGCAGGAGGTGTGGAGTGGGCTGTCAGTGCAGCTTGCAGTCTGCCTCCCAATGGCTGCATGTCCCTGACACACACTGCACTGTCCCAGTTCCTGCAAGGGAGTGCAAGGTCTCTGGTCCTCCACTTCTGGGGTCACCTGGCTCTAGCTCCAGCAGAGCGGGGTATGGGGTATTCTGACTCAAGCAGTGCCCACAGCATCCAGAGTGCCAGGAGCCATGGCACCCTAAACACTCAAGAGTGCTAAAGAGGCAATAGGGGCTAGGATGTGGGGAGATTGTGGGGTAGGAGGAGAACTTTGCACTACAGGATACCAGAGGACCAGCCTACCTGAATGTAAGGTGGATAGTACAGTGCAAAATAGTACTTGCACCCTCCAGGTACGTTTTTGTCATGCAGTATGTCATGTTATCCCACCTGTAATCTGTCCACACCCCAAGGAGAACAGATTTTCCTTAGAAGACAGGTTTAAAGTTGGAGGGAGAAGGCATTTGGTCTATGAGGATAGTGTTCGAGTTTCCACAGAGAAAAAGAAATTTCTAGTCTGACCCTGGTCTCCACAAGGATAATGTAACAGTTTCACTAAACTGTTTCAGAAACTGATTTAATTATATTTATCCAATCCCTCAAATGGACACATTTGTTTAGCAGCACTGGATTGTGCAGGGCCTCTTGGGCCATTGAGTCAAATCTCCTGCATTCTCAGACAACTATTTCATTAAAAGGAGCCCGAAGATCATTCTTCTGACTGTTGCATACCACAGCCACAAAGCATCCTAGAATATGATGAACAGGGGAGACAAGGGCACTGCCAATGTCTATTTTGCTTAATTGGCACCCAGCACTGATTTAGTTTAAAAATGAGTTTCCACATAAAGAGTTTGCACTGATTTAACTGAAGCATTTTTACCAGTTTAATGCAATCAATATTGTTTTCTCCATGCAGACAAGCTGGGTTGTTTCTTTCTCATAAAGGAAACTAAAAAAAAGAACCAAACTAACATCTTCATGAGAGAGAAAGCACAATGTGTGCCCCTCTCCTGTACAGGGTATAACACTACCAAGAACAATTTGGCAGCTGGGCTCCATGGACAGGAGGAGTTTGTAAGCATATATAGGTACAGTATACAGAATTTTAAAAATTGCATTTTCACAGTGCCTCATATCACCAACAGAGACAGCTGTGGGAATAAGAGATGGTGACAAAGTCATCACCAAATTGACATGCCTATGTATGAAAACCTGTCACCAACACCCCTAGTCCAGCAGTCTTGTGTGACTGATGGCTTTGTGGGTAGGTGGCACGTATATGGAATTAGTCTGTGGCCCAAATGAAGCTCTCATCTCTTGATTTGCACTAGAATAAAAGGCAGTAAAATTGGACCCTGCCATCTATTATAAAGTTTCATGAGAATTTTCCTCTTTTGCTATGTCTATCCCCACCCCCACACAATTCTCTGCTTTTGTTTTATTCTTACTGCTTTCTGACTCATTTTCTTCCTCTGTTTCCCAACGAATTTTTGAGCTCTGCTTCTTCCCCACCTCCCCCATCCACCTTTTCCCCCTCTACAGTATAGATGTAGTCAGCTATCCCTTCCATGACTGCATATTCCAGGCCAGGATTTAAGAGAAACCCAGCAAGTAACAACACTAGGCAGCACTGTGTTAATTATTCTGGGAGCTATAGACTCTATCTGTGTCCAGCAGTATCAGTAAAATGTCCCCTTTATATTCATTACAGTCAAGTCCTGTCCCTTCTCTACCATGAAGGAGAGTTTTCACATCTTTATGCAAAACACAATTGATAACAGGAAGGTACAAACATGCCTGTATAGAACCATAAGAACAGTATTGATTCATTAGGATGCGCCACCCCCATCAAAGCATTCTGAGCTCTCTACAGACTACATAAAATATAATAAATATGCAGCAATGTGCAAGCACACAATAACAAATGAAGAAGTCTGATTTAAAGCAGGAAGATAAATGGAAGCATAATACACATGCTAGAGGGGCAACAGTGCATTGTAGAGTTCAAGGAAGAATGGTATCTACGTGATAGGACTCATCACAGCAAAAGAGCATAATTGCCTGCTAGCCTCACACACAGCAATGGAAAAAATACTCCCATAATGGACATTTCATTAAAAATAACATTGTGTCACCACTATAGGTCAAAAATAATATGCCTTAGCAATTTACGAAGCAGTGTTGCATAATCACAATGTACAATTAGAGTCCTAATTGCCTTAATTGCTGAAATCTTCAGCTTGTGTATATTTACATAATGTCACCTGTACAAAACATCAGTAGCTAAATTCCACCAAGTGTAGTCCAGGCAAAAATCCTTGTTTATTCCCCAGGGACTGCAGGATTTTTCCGTATAAATAGTATTTATAGTCAGTCACAGACAATGAAGTATTAATAAACTTGCCATTATTGCAGTTGTCAATAATGGTGCAGTAGCACCAGTAGCACCCAAAGTGATTTCATAACTGTTCAGTAACATGAATTGTAAAGATATAGTCCAGATCCCCTACCTTCAATTGTTAAGAAACCTCACATAATTACAGACCTAAACCTAGGCAGTATGAGTAGTAAGATCTTCTTTGCTCCCCAGCTGTCCAGGCTCCTTTTTTTTAGGACTCTTATTGAAACTTGGATTGAAATGGGCTCAGGCTAAACCCACAAAGGGATTCAGGCAATGCTGCACTGCAGTGCAGCACCTACCCTTTTGATGCTTGTGGTGTTTTCAGCCCTTAGTTACATGCCCAGGTTCCCTGCACAATGCACTTTGCATAAATATTCATTCACCAGAACAGGAATGAGAACCTGAC
>NW_005842498.1:756718-759601 GCF_000455745.1 Alligator sinensis | reverse complement strand
CTCTCTTTCTCTGATACAATGATTTATTTATTCCTCATAATTTGTAAAGTGCTTTGAGACTGGCTGCTGAAAGGTGTTATAGAGGTAGATAATAGTATTGTAATTAGGCAGAACACTGCTCCTGGACTGCTACATTCTCTGAACCATTTTTTACTGTACTGATTGCAGACCATTGATAGTTACAGTTCATAGCTCTTCTATTATTTTCATCTTGTTTCTCAGTCAGAAAAACTTAAATTCCAAATAGCTTCCTTTGTCTTTGGTGTCTCTGTTTTTGTTCATTGTGTTACCTTCTCTGCAAATTAAGAAGCTCTTTAAAGATGATACTTCCTTTAGCTTCTTTTCTACAATTGTTGCTTGACCTTATGGTTCCACCTCTGTCTTTTACCCATTTAAAATTACTCTCTCTCTTCTCTGTCAGGTCCTCTATTAAACATAGGGTTCTGAGCCCTAGAAAACATGCGATTCATCCAGTTTTATGTCCCTTAGTCTTTCAGAGATTCTCTCTCCCTACCAGTCTGGTTCATATGTGTGCATGCACATGTGCATGTGCACACACACACACACATGCACACACACACACAGAGAGTAGGAACTATTCATTGATAATCATTCTTTGTTTTCCTTTACTAATAATTTTCAGTGTAGGTCAGTGAATACTGTATAACATGTGACCTTTCTTGTTTCAATATGTAGCCTACAGGTTTAGTTTGCTTATAAGATCGGGAAAGCCCTGTCCTACACCCCCCAAAAAAGTCAGCAACCATGTGGGAGTCATGGGAATGTTGTTTAACAAGTTGCAGATAACACCAGAGAAAGAAATTAGGTGACTTGGGAGCTATTAAATGATGAAGAGTCATTAAAAGATAATGAGTCTAGGGAAACAAAGACGGGTAATTAAATGCTTTAGGATTTATAATGTATAAATGAACTATCACCCAGTGGCTTAGCACCTAATGAGAATCAGAGGAAGAGAGATGAATAGGCCAGACTGGCTGGTACAGGTTATCGTCATATATTCTGGCACTAACCAAAACCTGTGCCAGAAGGAAATTCAGTGTTTGCAGAGGTCAGGACCAATTGTCCAGTAAGGTCACAGAAAGGTCCAGAAAGCGCCATGGGTTATTCTAAGGTTTCAGAAAGACTTCTCTAACATTTCTTTCCTGTTACTCCAGGAGAACTATGGTCATTAGCACAAGCACTGAATTGCAGAACTAAAGCCTATTACATTTTCTCTATGTGACATAAAATAATTCGTGTTATTTGTGGTCTAATCTACAGACTGCTATGTTTGTACCCTATAATGAACCTGGATAATAACAGGGCAAAAGCACTTAACCAAAACATCTCTGATTTAGAGGGAGACTCTGATTTGGTGCAGAATAGATTAATTTAAAATAATTGTCTTTAATTAGGCAACAGATCAAAATCAGTCAACACTTTACTAACTGGTGGCACTAGTATCCCAATAATCAGTTTAATAATCTAGGTTTATCTGCTGTAGGTGGTACATCTACAGGGATATTAGACCTAAAAACCATGCTTACCTAAGACACATGTCTAAAGTTACCAGGCTCCAGCTGGTCCATAAGGGAAGTGTATTTGAGATCTACTGCCATTTGGTTTTTGTCCAGTTCCCTGTTTGATGCTTTTATACCATGTAGAAATTCCAGCTTGGTTTTAGAGGCTCTCTGTATCCCTGTGTTGCATAGCTGTCACTTAGTGTATTCTCATTGCACTGTCTCTGTGGGTAATGACAGGTAGAGCCATGGTGTTAACGCCTGCCTAAGAATACATCAGTCATTAAAGACTATCAGCACCAGAACAAATCTTGCCTGGGCAGAACAAATGAGTACCTGCATCCTAAATACAAGCTCACTCCCAATTCTCTGGTTTGAAGGGATGTAACCTCATCATGACAAGAAACACAAAGAGAAGAGGTGCTGGCATAGCTTTCATAGTATCATAGAAAAGTAGGGCTGGAAGGGACCTCCAGAGGCCATCTGGTTCAACCCTCTGCCTGGGGCAGGATCATCCCTATCCAAGCCATCCTCTCCACACCATAATATAAACTTTACATAAGACTACCATCAACCATGACACAACACACCTAACACCCTAACTAGCCACAGGGAAATCAAGGGAACCATGGCAGCCAATGTCCTGCTTCTATGAAATGTTGTCAACATACACTTAAAGAGATCCCAAGTAGGGCTAGATGATCCCCTATTTGTATCCTCCACTTTCGGGAACACAGTTATCCTCTACACAAGTTATGTTTGTTGGCATTGTTCTTTCAGCAGGTGTCCAGAAAATGGAAGTGTCTCACTAGTACCATCTCATAGCTTTTGAATAGATTTGTCACCTGCTTGAAAAGTGCCTCATCTGTCTCCTCTTCCTGATGTGATGCCTTATCATAAATCCCCACCATTATATTGCTGCTGCATTTTCACCTTTTGTGTTCACCCAAAGGCATTCTGCATTTGCCATCTTCCTCCTCCTGAACCATGGAACAAGCGTTCATGTTTTTGACATACAAGGCAACACCATCACTGTTTTTCCCAACCCAGTCCTTCTGAAATAAAGTGTAACCCTTGATGTTGACCTTCCAGTCATGAGAGCTGTCCCACCAGGTCTCTGCCATGCCTGTCAGATCATAGTCCTTTTCACAGGCTGCAGCTTCCAGCTCGTCTTGTTTATTCCCCATACTTGATGCATTTGTATGCATTCATTGGGCGTATTTTACGTTTTAACCTAGTCACTTCCCTTATGAGCTACTTATTGCAGTCCTGTAGCTCTCTGGCCCTTTCCCAGAGTAGATCAGAGAGCCAAAGGAGACTTAGGGTAGGAGAGAGGAGTGAAGGGAAAGACTTTTTGGGGGGA
>NW_005842498.1:741674-756687 GCF_000455745.1 Alligator sinensis | reverse complement strand
AGAGTACTCTTTGAGTGAAGAAAGCTGGCTGCAGTAGGCAGAGATAACAGGTCTCCATGATTTGAAAAAGAAACTATGAGCTGCAGAGGGGGCCCTGGGCATCCTACTGGACCCTCACTGAATCCCAGAGAATACTCAGGAGTGGTGAGGAAACAGAAGATGGTGTGCAGTGTTCTGCTTCTCTCACTGTGGGCTATATATAGTTGCAGATCCTGAAATGGGGCAAGCAGGGTGCAGCCACACTTCCCTTCTGGCTATGTTGCATGTGCAGTTAGCTTTGATCTTGCTGCCTGGTCAGTGCAGGCTCCTGCCAGAGCTTGAGAACAGTAAGCTCTGAGCTAACCAGCTTACCAGGGTAAGGTCTGGCTGGGGCCCCTGCTTTCACATGGCTACAGAGTCCAGGGAGTGAGCTTGCCAGCTGTTCACCCTCCCACCTCCCTGCTGAATTCAGTGGCAGGGGAGAGGACAAGGAGAAGCAGTGGCACCCACCCTTTGGGCTCCATGCAAACCAGGGGCTCTGGCCAGACTCCATACCAAAGCTAAAGCAAGATGCAGCCACTGTTGCACTCTCCTGGATCTACCTCTGGCTGCATACGTTTTATGCTGTCTAAAGTAAAGATCCAGTGTTTTAGCAATCACCTTGGCAAAACCTGTGCCTACTTGCTTGAGCTAGAAACCCACACTGCTCAGGGAAATAATATGCTCATGCCACTGGAGAGTCTGTGGGAGGTAGCACTAGGCTCAGACATTAGTTTCAGAGGGCAGGGCACTAGACACATAATCCATACTCCAAAAGCAAATCTGTTGAACCCAGAGCCAGATTCTATTATTAGATTCGTCTTAGAATCGGGAAACCTTGGGAAAGCACGTGGGTCCAGATCATGGAAACCCAAGTGCATTAGTCTGGTGAGTGTCCAGAACAGGGAGCTTGTCAAGGCTGTGTATCTTTGAAGCACAAGTTTATATTCATTCTATTTTTTTAAATTCCTTTTTATCCAGTTCTTTCATGGTTCCTATTCAGCTCTTCATCTCAATGGTATTTAGTGGCAGAGAATCAAGTCCCATGCAATAACCATTTCCTTTGATCTTTGTCAAAAATGAACTGCCTCCCAATGTCACTGTATTATTAGAGGGTAACTCTAAGTGCCTAATCAACCTTCTCTGTCCTGTTCATCATTATGCGTGTCTCTCACCCTTGGCCTTTCATATCTGTTCTCTCTCTCAGCTACACAATTCCAACTTTTTCAATCTCTCCTCATAGGGGAGTCCTCCAGGTCCTCTCTCATTTTGTTGTCTGTCTCTGAAGTACTCTATACTTTCACTACTACTAAGCACAGTGCTTGTGGTAAGGGCATACCAATGATGTACAGAATAATATGCCTGCTTCTTATCCCATCCTGACATCAGGATCATTCCTGTCAAGTGTTGATAGAATCTGGGCCCTTGGGAGTTGGCTTCCTACTAGATAAGGAACCGTAATTCTGATTTGAGTATGAAGAACGTCTTGCATTCAAAAACATGTTTATCTCTAGCCCAGCTACATAATTGGTCCAATAAAAGATATAGCTGCAAGAAATCCTTGCCTCTCACATTTCTTTTATTGTCAGATATAAACCAGTTCTGGAACAGAGGTGTCCACTGGCACACAGGCAGACTTTATTTTAAGGAATCCCAGCCGGATGCCGGCACCAAATTCCCAGGTAATAACCCTGACTCAAGATTTCACTCTAATCAGAGACGAAAGAAAAGAAGAAAAATCTCCTTCAGTTCTTTTACAGGGAACACTCACTGCCTGTACTCAGGATTTTGCAGAACAGAAACCAATGCTACCATCTTGAACATTTATTCCAGGACTAAACTCTTGTCTTCAAAGACCTTTACTCTTGTTCTCCGTCTTATTTCTTGTGCACTCTACCATTTTTCTGGCTTTTTTTTTTTTGCTGCAGTTGCCCACTGAGCAACCACCATTGCCATTTTCATCAAACTAGTTCCCTGGTATGCAGCACTTCAGATGCCAAACAAAGAGACTGCTCTCAATTCCAGAAAAAGAGGATGTGCAGTATAAGAATATAAGGATGCTTCCTTGTAGGCTGAAGGTGTTTATCTTTTGCCCAGGTGCTACTCAGTCCACCTTAGGTGTGAGCCACAGTCCTGCTAGTGCACACCCTGATCTCATTTATGGCTGTGAAATCCTTACTAGGGATTTGTGTGGGTGAGGTTTCTGAGGAACCAGTTTGAATGGTTCTCTGGCTCATGCAGTTTGAGTGCATCTCCTCCTAATGAAGCAGTTAGTAATTGTTTAATTTTCATCAAGAGTCCTTGCTTGTCCTCTGGAAACAAAGTCTTGGCCTTTTTGTAAAGGATGAAAGTTTTCCATACTGTCACCTGCTGGCCATGGGATGATTCTTATGAGTCTTCTTTCATAGAACAAGGATCCTGTATGCACAGAACTGCAGAGCAGCCAGTGAGGAAAAACCCTGGATAAATAAACACTTGTTTGCTTTCACTGCTTGACGACTGGATATTGAGCTGCAGCTTTAAAAAAAATCTCAGTGTCAAGCATACTTACTGCAGGCCCTGTCAGAGGGAATGGGCACATCTACACATCACCCTACGGCGACGTAGAAATGCACTGTCGCCTTACAGCATGCTATGGCAACATAGTGATCATGTGTATCCACACGTGATTGTCAGCTACACTGCCATTGTGGCGTGCTCCCCTAGTATAGTGTGCCGCTACAGCGATGGATGTAGTAGTGAAATTTAACCATATGCTGTCCACATAGCACAGTAACCATCTTTATTGTGCCATGCTTTAGTACTTCCAAAATGAAGTACTAAAGGAGGGCACTGTAGCAACTTTGCTGTACAGCAATGTGTAGACGTGCCCAATAAGCCTTCCCTTATCTGATTTTGGTGACTTTGTTATTCCCTTCTGGGAGAGTAAGCTGTACATATAGTGATATGGGAATTCATGTAGTAAATAGAGATTGAGTCTAGACCTGGCTAGAAATGTGATGCTGTGCTGAAAATCACTTGCTGAACCATGCTAGCTAATTTTCTACTTGCTATGATGGAATCAAGTGGTGCAGGTCAGCATAGAAAATGTTGTGGTGGGAGAACCGTGCCTTTCTTCTGAGAAACTCTACAAGAGAAATCCAGACCAAATCAAGTGGTTGAGGGAAGACTCCACACAATAAAAATCATTATGTTTTATGTAAATATTTTTGGTCCAGGTTTTCAAAAGTCCCTAAGGCTCAGACCCTTAAAGGCATTCTACTTCTGTATGAACTCAGTGTCTGAATACTTTTGAGACTCTAAGCCTGATTGATGAGCTTTGGAAAATCTGGTCCTATACCTAGTAAAATAAATCAGCATTAACAGAAGCTAAAGAGAGACCAACCTCCCAGAAAGATTCTCCCCTCTTTTATTCTGGAGAAATGATTACACTGGGATCTGCAGTGGACAAATGAGTAGCTATCTGAGGTCATATAGTACATCATCTCTCAGCATCAGAAAAGGAAATGAGAGACATATTTAGCCATATTAGTCTAAAGTCAAATAGATGGCAAGGTAAATTTACATCTTACAGACTAAGCCATGCAGAGATAGATAGATAGATAGATAGATAGATCTGCTTTGCTCAGTCTATAAGGTACAAATCAACCCTGCCATCTATTTGACTTCAGACTAACATGGCTAAATACATCTCTCATGTCCTTCTCTGACATTGAAGGATGATGTAATATATATATATCACAAGCTTTTGTGAGCTAAAGCTCACATTATCAGATGTGAAAAGACATGCACAAAGCAGCATATAAGAAGACAAGAGAAATCCGAATACAAAAGACAAGGGAGGTGGCAGGAGAGGAACAGGGAAGTGACAGGTGAAGAAAATGGCACTTTATTGGTGTAGCATTTACTAGGGACTGTTTTACTCCTGGTTTTCCCCAAGGTAAATCTACATTGGACTCAAGTAAGTTACACCAGTGCAGGACTCTACATCATGTGTCCCTCCTTCTTTAGAGTGGTGTAAAGTAGGGCCATATGAAATTTCACCAGAGAAATTTTCGTTTTGATGCTATTTCGACTCATTTTGAACTTGAAACAGCAAAATCGAAATGAAACAAAGGGCTTTGAAGTAGCCTTCAAACGAAATTAAGGCAGTCGAAATGTTTCAAATGTTTCAAAATGTTTCAAGTTTCAAATCTGAAGCTGGGTTGCCTGCAGGGAAACAGAAAGTAAGGAGAGGGAGGGGGAAGAGGGGAGAAGAACTGCCCTGACATTGACTGTGTAGCTGGCCAGTAACTGTGTGACGCAGAGGCCCCAGCGCCAGTGAGGCACGCCTTAACACACACATAGTCACATATCACAAGTTTTGCTTGTCAGCAGCCTGAGGTGCAGTTTCCCAGAAACTCCTGCACCGATCTCCTTGAAAGATGGCAGGCTTTGTGGCCTCAGTAGGGGCTACCATCCCTGCAGTTTTCACCCTGCTGTGGCTTAACACACACATGTGACATGAGTTTTGCTTTTAAGAATTTGAGGTGCAGTTTCCCAGAAACCCCTGCACCTATCTCCTTGAAACTTGGCAAGTTTCATGTCCCTGAAGGGGCTACCATTCCTGCAAGTTTCATCCAAATCAGGCAAGAAATGACAAGGTTTTAGGCAGTTTTGTGTTTCCCCATTATAGCTCACGGGCAAAACGTCGAAACAGCGTTGAAACAGAGAAGCAGTTTTAACAAAACGAAACAGAACAGTGCTTTTGAAATGAAACAAAACTCAAAATGAAACACTGCCCCGTCAAGACAGCGAAATGGAAGTCGAAATGAAACAGTGGTGTTTCGCGCAGCCCTAGTGTAAAGGCTTATTACACAGTATAAGCAAACTGTGTGTCTAAGCCCCTTCTCTCCCACACATTCTTGAGTATCCCTTCTGCTGAAATCCTAACCATGCTAGAGGAGAGGGGATGACAACATGGATTAAACTCCTTATCCATCAATGTCCAGGCACAAGCTCTTCTGAAAATATATAGAGCACCACAATAAATCTGCTGGAAGGTAATGCCTGTGGAAATGGCATGACATGAAGAACTGGTAAATTTTACTTTCACCACACATCTGCTATGTAAATTTGGGCAAATTACTTCCCTTCTCTAGGGTGAAGATTCTTCCTGTGCATGGACTTTTGCACCACATAAAATCTCACTTAAATTCCATATATTCATAAGGTTATCTTGCCTGCAGCAAGTATATAAGATGTACCAAAAAACTACTATTGATCTGCATTTGGGACAACTGAATGACTCTCAAATTACTCCAAAGCAATGTTGGTTACCTGGAATCATTATCACTGACCCCACCATCCTGTGTTCCATGTACGTCACACAGGCTACAATAAAACTGTTTAGAGAGTTATAAAATGATTGTTGGTTCTGTTGCTCATGTCCCTCCACTCATAAAGTCCAGCATCTCAGCTCCGTGAGTCCAGCTGCATAGATCTCGGAAAGAGAAAACTAATAAAAACATAATTTAAAATTATGTAACAATTGCTTAAAATATTCTTTCCTGTACATAATATTATGACTTAAAGGACCCCTATTATGCATCTTAATCATAGCTAGTAAGACATGACTTGATGGTCTGTGAATGGGGGCACCAGTTCCTGACTCTCAGGTGGAACAGAGTTTGGCTTCTAGCCCATACAGTTGACAAGATAGCTAACTCTGTGGGTTTTATATTGCCATATACCACTATGCTATATGAGCGCCTTCTATGTAAAATCACAGGAACACAAGGCTGGAAGGGACCCCCTGCATCATCACTTCATTAAGCTAGTGCAATATCCAAGTCCCTAATGTTTAAACAGGGACTGCGGATTCTTATCTCATTACCTGGATTAGCCTTTATGACCCCCTTTGTTCAAACAGGTTTACTGCTTCTTTGCTGATGTCTCCTAGCATACTCTCTCTCTCTCTTTCCCCCAACCCCCTTCCCTTGTCTTTTGTATTCTAATTTCTCTCTTTTTTTTATAATCTGCTTTCTGTACCTCCTTCCATAGCATCATATGAAGTGAACTTGGGCTCATGAAAGCTTGTGCTCTATATCTATACCTTATCTAATTAGTCTATAAAAGTGCCTATCTACCCTGCTTTCTGACTGACTTCAGACTAACACGGCTAACTACTTCTCCCTAGTGGAGCTCCCAGAGTCTCTAGATTGCATTATTTTTGTTTGGGTTGGTTGATTTGTATATTTCAGGATTTTTTTTTTCTATTGGGTGATTCATTTAAATATTTTTATGGAGATTTTTGTGCCAGTGGAGGGGTTGATGTTTTGGCTGCCTTTCTTGGTAGGGTAACTTAAATCTGCTCAGACAGTTGGGAGGACATAAGGAAGCCAAGGGAGATGGATCAATGGGCAGGGTGTGATCAAAAGCGCAAGAAAATTGCAGTCTCTCTCATTATTCTGCATTTTATCATAGTTATATGAGCAACAGTACTCCATATCAGTCACTAGAGGGAACTTCAACTTAGGGACATGGAAACCTAGTCTACAATGTTTCAACCTTTTTTTTTTTTTTTACTGCTGTGGATAATATTGAATGTCTGAAAGACCTGGGAATTCAGGGAACTCCAAGCAGAAACCAAAAGCCTGTCGGAAGACTCGGGTCCTACTTTTTCTGCCCACTGCATGAGGATGGAAAGCATTTCAGTGAAGTCAGCGATGGTGTGGAACCCACATAAATGAAGGCAGGGTGAGGCCGTGCCTATGCCAGCAGGTCTATTTTTCTAGATCCCTGGAGGGGCATAAAGAGCCATGCAATTCAGAGACACAGTGAGGTGCAAATTCAACATCCCCCAGAATTATGGGGGAAGAGGGTTGCTCTCACCCTGCTCTTTCAGACCACAAGAGAACAAGCCCTGAATCATGTCATTCAGGGCTTTGACTCTCCTTACACTGTTGATTTATTTGGGGGTCACTTTCCTGGTCATAAGAGCTATGTGAGCAGTGAAAGTGGACCCATACTCTATATTCGTAGGGAAAAGTCAGAGGAGTGGATTCCATGTCTCTTCCAGTCTGGCCCACTTTTACCACCTAAACTAAGGTAGCGAGCTAAAGAGGCCACAAGCCCTGACATTCAAATCACAAGCTTTCCAGGGTCCTTACCTATGTCAGTAAAAAAAAATCAGACACCCCCTGATCTGATAACCTTAGAAGAAGACACCCAACCAAAAAACCAGGGCAGCAGAAAATTCCCCTGATAAGGATACACAGATTACAAAGATAACAATGCAAGGGTGTCACATGAGGCTCCACCTGTATCTGCATGTGTCATGGATACAGGTAATACAGGGAAGTGGAGCTCACTGCAAAAATGAGAACTTTGGAGATAATGTGTAGGATCAGAAAAAACACTTGAGAGTGGTTATGCCCAGGCAAAGATGAATGAGCAGGGTGGCAATGTAAGGCTTTTGTTCTCTCATCTCCTGTCTAACAGTGCTGTGGGATTCTGGTACCATGCCTCTTCCCCTTTTGGCTGTTAAGTAGGCCAGTCTCAAAAGAAAGCAGATAGAAAGTCTACCCCATACCTTGGGGGTTATAGATGAGACACAGGGGCACATCTACATAAACCACTACTGCACAGTCATTGCTGTGCATTTATTTAGTACTTGTATTAACACAGAGGTGGGCCAAATGCAGCCTGCAGGCCAAATGTGGCCCACCAGGCCATTCTATCTGGCCTGTGGAACCCTTAGAAAATTTATAAAATTAATATTTATCTGCCCCTGACTGCCTGTCATGTGGCCCTCAATGGCTTGTGAAAACTCAGTAAGCAGCCCTCCCCCCGAAGTAATTGCCCACCCCTGTATTAGCAAATACTAAATAAATGCACAGTGACCAGAGTTACTGCACAGTAGTACCAGCAAATGTCTTTTAGGTGGCGTTACTATGCAGGAGCCTAATATTTAGGGCTGTGCAAAATTTCACCACCCGTTTTGTTTCAACGCTGTTTCAACTCATTTCGAGGTCGAAACAGCAAAATCAAAATGGAACAGATATGGTTGAAACAGCCTTGAAACAAAATGAGGCAAGTTGAAATGTTTCGCTCTTTTGACGCTGTTTCAACGTTTCGCACATACATGTGACACAAGTTTTGCTTTCAAGATTATGGGGTGCAGTTTCTCTGAACTCCCTGCTCCTATCTCCTTGAAACATGGCAGACTTCATGACCACAGAAGGGGCTACCATTCCTGCAAGTTTTATCCAAATCAGGCCAGAAATGACAAAGTTATAGGCTGTTTTGACCTTCCCCATTATAGCCTATGGGTGAAATGTCAAAACAGTTTCGCCGTTTTGCTGGAACAGAACAGAACAGCTGTTTCAAATCGAAACAAAATTCGAAACACTGTTCCATCGAAACATCAAAGTGCTGGTCAAAACAGAACGGTGCATGTTTCTCACAGTCTGACATGCTACAGCTCAGTATTTTACAGCTACTGCACAGTCAGCATCTCGTGTAGACGTGCCCAGGTAGTACAGATTTAACTTCCCTTCCCTGAGGCTGAGGGTCCTAGAACCCAGAGACTGATGTTCTAGACAAGTGCTCCAACCACTAAAATATCCATAGAAGAAGAGGAGAAGCACAGTTTTGATGCCCATGTAGACACCTGGCTTCTCAGGTCAGCAGCCCTGCTAAGACACATGTGATCAAAGGGAGTTAGACTTCCAAGCATATCTTAGTTTTCCTATTGAAGTGAATGTACAGCTGCTTGCTTCCTAGGTATAAGTGCTTTCTGTTGAAATGAATGAGATAGCTGTGTGCCCTTGTAGGATAAAGCAGGTTCCCCTCCTGGAACAAACAAGCTGTAAACCAGGTCCCCACTGAAGATACAACAGAACTGTGGATCTACACATGTAAAGGAGAATGCCCCCTTGACCCTGATATTGTGCATTAGGACCATGCCAGCACCTGCACACCTGGGTCCAGATTCTCTTCCACCTGTTCGGCAACTAAATGGTTGTAGGTGCCTAAGTGGTGCTTTCCCACTCTATTCAAGTCCTGAAAATCCACTTAACACATCTACTTTTGTAATACATTGGCATCTTGCCCTTTATAAATGAGCCACAAAAATGCAATGAGGAAGGGAAGGACCCAGCATCTTTAACAATAACAGTTTTTCAGGGATTTGAGGGGGAAGGGAAGGACCCATCACCTTTAACAATAACAGTTTTTCAGGGACTTGGGGGGGGGGAGGGGGAGGATGGAATTGTACTTAGGTGACCACATTCACTTACAAGTCTAATATGTTAAATGGTGAAATATAATCTGACCAATAGCTCTCCCATTCGGTCAATGTGCAGGCTCACGTGACTGCAGAGAGGATCCTATTTTGCCCATGGAAGTGCATAGCTCTCTATTCTTTAAATGGGCTGCATTAAGCACCTTTGTTGTGTCAGGATCCACCTACTTAGGAGGGGATATGTCTTACTAAAACACCAAATCATGGGGGGAAATATCTACCTAAAGAATTGTGTTACCTGGCAGACAGCAACATTGACCTCTTTGTCAAATAAAGAGGAGAGAACCTACCCTTGGTAGGTGCATAAAGCACTTATCCCTAGGGAGTCTAGGTCTGGACTGAGGATGATGGAAAGTACTACAATATGTTTTTTTATGAATCATAACAATGGGTACAATAGAGAGAGAAGGAAGGCAAAACTCTATATAGTTGGTCTGAAGGGAGAACATTGAGCCTGATACTGAAGTCTCTTTTGAGACTCATTTGAATCAGTGTGTGATGGTTGTTTGGAGGCAGGTGGGATCCAAGAGGGTTTCAGGTGATGAGATTGCTCTCAGGCACTACAAAGGTCCTAAGACAAAGGATTAAACAAAATCTTCCCAGGCAGAATTTAACATACTGATGCTTGGTGGATCCTGATTGATTCATGATCAGTTAACGTTTCAACAGCTCGAATGGACTTTTTTTAGCCTAGAACAAATAACTACTGTGATTCCAGCACTTGAAAAGGGAAGGGGTATTTAAGAATGTACAGGCCACATGTTTCTCTCCATTTTTTTTCTCCAGCTGGAATCACAGAGGACAGTGGAATGATGCACTGATGATCTGCCTACATGCCTTTCTTATGTCCTTCCTAAATTGCCTTTGAAGATTTAGTCTTTTATGAATGAGGTGTAGGTAGGTAAAAAGCTGGGGATTTCAAAAGCCATCCATATACTTTGAAGTGCTGAGAACAAGTCTAAACTAGTTTTTGGTAGCTTTGGGGAGGTATCAATTCCTAAAGAGAGAGTTGCCTTTATCTTTGATATGCCTCTGGCTAGTCAGTGCCCAGGGCTTCTTTTCCTGAGTGGCAGCCAGCAGCAGAGCACAATTAACATAGCTTCACTAATCAAGGTTCAAGAGATAATTGAAACTCTGCTTTTCTGTGCCTCCATTAGAATATCAAGTGAACTTTCACAGAAGCCTTGGTTAGGCCTTGGCACGAGTGTGCAGTTACAACATAGCAGTACACAACGTATAAAAGATTGCGCAGTTCATGGAATCCTCTTGCTATGCTTAAAACTGTGACATGCCCTTGGAAAACAATTTGATTGTCTATATGGTATGTTAACAACAGTTTTAACCCTTCACAAATCTAGGTAGAGAGATATGCAGCAATTGAAAATATGTGCTGGTAACACCAGAGATCTGCATTGCTGAGAGCTGAGGCCTGTATACTGGATTCATCCAGAGGTTGGGAAGATCTGAGCTCTTACAAAAATGTCAAAGTTGCAGCCTATTTGAATGTAAATAGCGTTTGAGGGTCCTGTTGGATTGGCTCTTGGGTGTCACCTGGAACAGAGCGTTGTAATTTTTTAAAAAAGGTGTCAAATGATTGGAAAGTCATTAAAAGATAATTATTCTTAGGGACTCAGATGATAATTAAGGCATGATCAGCTACCTCCACTTGGGATTTAAGGGCTGTATCCACAAATGGATGTGGGAGTCACTGGGCATGTTTACACATGCTATTAATACGCTGTAAGCTTGCCACACAGTAAAATAGTCTGCAGCAAGCCTTCCCTGGCAGGGCATCTGTACGTGGTCCCCTGGGCGTGTCTACATGTGCCCCAACTTGCTTTAGCAAGTACTAAATGGCTACAGTAACCACTGTTATTGCACAGTTCCAGCAGTGCACGGACCCTACTGCACAGTACCAATGAGCTACTGCGCAGTTGCTGGTTGCGACTGCACAGTAACGTCAGCATCACGGTTCATGCCCACTGACACTACATCACTGTAGCAACAAGCTATATTGCCATAGCTCACTACTACAGCGGCATAATGCTTTGTGTAGACATGCCCGGTTGGGAGTAAATGTGCTCCAGAAGGGAGCACATTTACTCCTGAGAGGAGCAGTTCAGTGCAGGGCTACTCCAGCTCTGCTATGCCCCCCTACAGCAACCAGGGGGGAACTCCAGGCTCCCCTGGCTGCCAGCGTCATGTTTGCAGGGGGCACTGGTATCAGGCCCTGGTGTCCAGGAGGTGGGAGGACACTGTCTGATCTCCAGGGCAGCTTTCTCCCAGCCCCATGCTCCAATCTGCAGAACAGGGCAGGAGGCTAGGAAAATGCCCTTTCCCCCAGCTGCTGATCCACAGATTGGGGCACAGGGCTGAGAAGCAGCTGCGTGGGGGAAGGGACAGTTTCTCCATCCCTACTGTCTGGGCTGACCAGGAGCAATTTGTTCCCGGTCAGCAGTCTACATGTGTGCTACTGCACAGTAGTTACTACTGCAATTAATCTTCTGCCTATGTTTACAGTTAGTAGACTAATCTACTGCTCCGTAAATGCTGCGCATGTGTAGACTATGATGCTTTACTGTGCAGCAGATTAGTCTATTGCTCAGTAAAGCGTCTTGTGTAGACACTCCACTAAATCCAAAATGTATATATCATTTAGATTATCAGAACCCCAGTTCACCTGGCATCTACCTTTCTACCAGTAAAACTAAATATCTTCCATTAGGTATGCAGGCATTCGCAGAACCACCCAAGTTATGACAGCACTGCTCTGCTCAGCCTATGGCTCCTGCAGGGATTCACAAACTACGTGTTCCCCTGCCCATCCCATCTTCTCAGAACATGTCTTACTAACTGTGTTTTGCCTAATACACAGCCTGAGGGAGGAAGGATGCCCCTTTGCTCATATCCAATAGCCTGAAGGTCAGAGCATTCAACTGGGAGTGGACATCCATGCTCTGGGGAGAGGAATTTGAATCTAGGTCTCCTGTCTCCACAGTGATTACCCTGGCCACAGGGTTATAGGGTATTCTAAGGTAGTTCTCCCAACTTTTGAAGCTGTTCACTCATATAAAAATATATATACTTAAATCCCTTTAGGAATAAGCCCTAAGCACTGTGAAGTAGAGCTGAATGTAAAGCAGGGAGGTTACCTAGCTCAGAGAAGCATGAGCTTTTGTAGGCAATAACCTACTGGTATTTTATCATATGCTATAGACTTGGAGGAAAGAAGAGTTTAAGAGAAAGAGGAATTTAAGTACCAATATAAAGACAAAGGACAGGTGAAGGGGGTACTGCTGAGTTCTGTCATCCAGGCACAAATCCTTAAGGTTGTTTAAAGGGGAAGTTAATTATCTGCTAATGTCAACCTCAAGCATTCAAAAACATGAGTTAGCCCTCCAAAAAACTCTGTAATTTAAAAATTAAACATTAGGTCCTTTGCTTACTGGTTTTGGTCTCTTTTAGGTGCATTCCAGGTATAGGTCCCAGCTTTTCCCTGTAACCTGAAAAATGAAGAACTTACTTTTTCTTTTTTTTTTTGTTTTGATTGGTTTATTGATTGAAAAATTAAATTCTCACCTAATTGCCTGCTTCCAGATGTGGTGACTTCCTGAAACATGCCAAGTAACAAGTGGCACATGATTACCGCGTGAGGTTCAGCCTCATTGATTACCAGTGTATTACTTGACACTAATCAGAAAGGTGCTAGGAAGGAGAAAGTTTCCTAGGCAATGACTTTCAAAGGATAGTGAACAATGGAAAACGTGTCATAGAGACACAAAGCTGGTACTGATTCTCCCCTGTATGAAATCAGGGGTAATTTTTGTTTAAGGCACTGTCCCCAGCAGTAGCCAGAAGAGATACATTTTTTTTTTAAAAGGAGGTCAGGAATTTCAAAAATAGAGAACTGGAGTTGAGGATCTAAGTGACTGTGCTGTTTTTCAGTTTGCTGGGTGCTGAGTGGTTCTTACTGAAGTCAAAGGGAGCTGCTGAATGTTAATACTTTTGAAAATGAAGCCCTAACCTAGACATCTAAGTATGAATTTAAGGACTTAGAATCAGAAATTCATGTTGTTGTTGTTTTAACCTTGGCTTTAGACTTCTCTACTTTTTTCTTCTTCTTTTTATGCTCTTCTTTAAGGGACATAGAAAAAAAAAGATTATGGCAAGAGAGGAAGGAAGAAAAGGCAGAACAGAAGAACCAAGGCAAGGAGTCCATGGTTTAATCTGCACACGCCACCTTTCATAGAAACATGCATTGCATATAACAGCAATAAGGCCTAACTGTGCTGTCACCCATGCAAAGCCATTCTCTTTTATTCCATTGTAAATGGGGACATCAGTGCAGTTATGCTGGCATATGTCAGAGGAGAACTGATCACTGTGCAACCATCTTTCAAAAAGAAAGGACCATTCGTTGCAACGAAAAGGAAACTCTGGAAGAGGCACTGCTTTGGCTATTAGCACAATGCTTGGAGACCCAGGTTCACCATCATACTCTAGTTGCCCTCATGACACAAAACATCTGTCAGCTGACCTGTGTCAGAGACCCAATACAGGGTTTACAGGACTGCAGCAGGGTATATTCTACCATGAAGCCACTGTCACACCCACCCACTGTCACAACCACAGTCCATGGTAGCTTGCACAATGGTTCTGCAAAATGACAAGGCACAGGTAAAGCGATTACATTAATGGCAGGACTCCTCAACATTGATATGTTTACATAATACCACCTAAGCCAAACCAGTCTTCTGGTGGCCAGATGCAACTAGTACTGCTGACCCACTCTCAGCATGGGAAGGATGTGGCTCATCAGATAAGCCCCTGCTCTAGCCACCAGGTTGATGGGTTAGTTTCTTTCACTTTGGCCTGAAGTTGGGCAGAAAGCAGAGCAGGGTGACACCAAAGACACTAATTGCCCCCAAAAGGCATGAGTTTCTGTAGGAAACTGTCTAATTTATCAAATGCTATGAATGGACTTGTGAAATTAAAAGAGTTTATAAAGAAATCCTAGGCACCTAATCCCATGGATTTAGACAACTTTTCTGAGGCAGGTCACCTAATTTATTAGCATTTCAATGTCTAAGTAGAGGTGTGTACAATGTTGATGGATCTGCCTCAAAGAAACAAAGGCCCAAATCCTCCAAGATATTTTAGACACCTACCACCTAGAGATTTCAGTATGTCAGGTCAAAGTTTCTTCTGAACCCAGCATCCAATCCTAGTAGCCAATATTTGTATTTTTGTTGGCATAGGGGTAAGCTGTAGGGCTATGCAAAGCATTGGGTGGTGATTTGATTCGGAGGAGATTTGGCCCAATTTGGTGGCCGAATCTCTGCATCTGAATTGAATCAGGGGACCAATTTAAAGGTCCAAATTGATTTGAAGCTTTCTGAATCTTTGGAAAAGATTGGGAGAGCTTTGATGATTCAGGCAGTCCCCACCCACTGCACCAAGGAGCTGCAGCTGGACTCAGAGCTAGTAAGTACTAGGGGTGGGGGAAGGGTGCTGGGGAAGCGGGGAGGGGACCATGGACCCTTGCCAGCCCCCCAACACCTCCCCGCCCCCTCATCAGCCCCCACGTGGCTGCCCCAGCCCGGTATTTTAAAGAAAAGCCCCAGTGTTCACTGGGTGCTGCTGGGTGGGGGAGTGATCCCTGCTTCCCCCCACTGTCCCACGCTGCATGGGGGGGCTCTTGCACGCGCC
>NW_005842498.1:724413-741515 GCF_000455745.1 Alligator sinensis | reverse complement strand
CAGTGGGGATCCCCTCCCCACTGGCAGGAGCAGAGAGTCCTAGAGTTTCTGGGGTTTTTTTTTTCCTTAAGGGGCCAAAGCTGGCCCATGCGGAGCACCCGTGGGGGGACTGGGGCAGTGGGGGGCAGCAGGGATTGCTCCCCCTGCCTAACAGCACCCAGTGATCTGGGGCTTTTTTTTTTTGCACAAGTGCTGGGAGCTGGGGCAGCCATTGCTGGGCTGGGAGAGGGGTGGGGGATGGGCCTGGCCTGCCTGATTCTGCTGCTGCCAAATCTCTGAATGAGATTCAGTCAAATCGAATTGGAACAGTGATTCGAATCACTGAACTGAGTCACTGTCCCCTGAATTGGCCGAATCTGAATTTGAAGTGAATGCTAGCCGCTTTGCACGTGCCTAGTAAGCATCATATTCATCTTTAATTCATCATATTCACCTTTGACTCCCTAGCCCAAGTGACTGCTGGAAGGCTGACCAGAGACAGCGTTTGACATAAGTCCAGAGTTGGGCTCCAACACCCAGTTCTGTGGTGTATAGCAGGACACTAGGGACAGACATTCAAAAAGCCTGAGCCTGAATCGATTCAATCTTTGCAGGTTAGTGTAACCTGGCTAGGCTAAATCACACACAGACATCCCAGACATGCAGGTACATGACTGCAGTGGCTCAGGCTAAAAGCCGGCGGGGGGTGGGGAGTGCTAGAGCAGCCCTCCCTTACCTTCTACACAACTGAGCTGGGGGGGAGAGGGGCATGGCCAGGCCCCAACAAGCTGCTTTGATTAGCCCAGTAGGAAATTGATAACAGTGTTTATCACCCCTAACTTAGTGTTTATCACACCATTGCAAAAACAACAGAGGGACATTACCAGCTACCTGTTGATTCTGCCTTTTGATTCTACCTGTTGATTCAACATGGACCGCAGCCAGCATGTGGTCTGCTAGCTAATACACAGACGCCTCCTCTGCAAGGCAAAGGGGAGTGGGGAATCCCTGCTTAGCAGGGAGTGGTGAGGTGGATGGGGGAAGCAGCTCTGCTGGAGCTGCACCCAGGGAGCAGAGGGGAGGGGCCAGCCCTGCTGTGCAGCAGAGAGCCCTGCCTAGCCCAGACAGCATGCTGGGATGCTGGGAGAGTCTGGTTAATCTTAAAACAGCAAGGGGTCTGGGACAGACATTGCATAAACTGGTTTGACCCAAATCAGTCAAGTCTGATACTACATTCAATCAGGTTTATCTCAAACCAGTTTTAGCCATTTTCAAATGGGTTTATGTGGACCGAACATCTGTTCTCTTACAGGTGTAAATCAATTTCTGATCACTTAAACTGGTCTCTGTGTAATGTTTGTCCCTTTCCCTTGACTACACTCTGCCACCTCCCCCCCTTAATAGAAATTAGATGCCTAAATACCCTTGACCAACTGGCCTTATGTGACTTATTTCATGAAGGAAGTCTTTGGCAGAGAAGAGAATTGATCCCAGGCCTCTTGAACTTCAGGCTCTATGTTGGCCTCAGAGTTGGTAAGTTTGACTTTGGACTGAGATGGAAGGTAATGTTGTTAGACTGTACAAGGGCAAATTCACCTCGGTGTTTGGTCTGCACTGGCTTCTTGAAACAGTTGGACTCTGTCCTCTTTATATTTAATCCGCTATCTGTCTGCACACTCCTGCCCAAATTTCCAATGATCACATCTCCTAACATGAGGAGGGAAGATGAGGAGGGAAGGGGGTGGGTGGTTGGGGAAAAGTGTAAATTGAATCCCAAAACAGCAATCTCAGATTTGAAGGGTTTCATTTCAAAGACACGGTAAGGATAATCTTATCTAATAGCATCACAGGAAATGAACCCTACCACTGATCAAGCCCCCATGTGATAATGGATCTGCAGGGAGCTTGAGTGTTCACTGTTGCTTGGAAGGCATGCTGAGGGCGCCTGTATAACTGATGGTATTTTCTGCTACCAAGACAGCTGCTCAACAATAGAAGAAATAATGGGAATACCCTTCCAACTTCCCCTTCCTCCAGACTATCAAAGCAAAGCACATAGGTCTGGGGAATAGGACAAAATCTGCATAGGATCCTGGTTTGAAGTTAATGAGAATAACAGGATAAGCCTCCAAAGACCATGTGGATGCATTTCATCCAGGTACATAAGAAAGGGGAGAGGGCTGCATAGGACTCTTGGGATACATGCTTTTCAGATGGGGTCAACAGGAAAGGGTGCAGTGTTCATCTGCAGTCAGTAGCATCTTGTCCTCAATCCATCTCCATGGGCCATGGAGTAGAGACGCAGATATGGTTGGGAGTCACATTATTTTAGGCACTTGTTTACAGAAGTACCAGTAGAGCTGATGCAGCATTGCAGAAAATCCCCAACTAACTCTGTCAAGCCCTCACATTCATTCCTCTATGGGCAGTCATTATGTGTGCCTGCAGTCACCCATGATATTTTTTTTGTGGATCAAGTAGCACTTTGGGCTCTTCCACACAGACAGGGATTCTGTTTCCTAGTAGTGTGAACACATGTGCTACACACACATTCTGAGCATGTATAGTATGCTACATGCTGGCCAGATGCAAGCTGGCACACTTTGTGGATACGCATGGCATCAAAGGCCCAGAAAGTCAGGCAGCCCCAACCCTCCGACTATCAAGTTTGACTGTATGCCCAAGTGTGCATTCCCACCATTAGGTGGGAGTATTCAGCATTGTGTTTGTCTCCTGTGCCTGAGAAGTTCTCAGTTAAGCCCCTGTGTTTTGTACCATACAAGTGATTGCCCCTCTTGCTCCCTGTTTGATCTCAATGAGGCAAACAAACCCTTGCAATGCACAGATGTGATGATGACAATGAGGAAAGCAACCAGTGAGGAGGATGCTGCTAGTGCTTCATTCTGGATGAGAAATGCTGCAAAGGAGATGAGGACCCTGTACTGCCCAGGGAGCCTATACAAGGTAGCCCAGGCCAGGGGGTTCCTGCCCACAGTGGTGTGGCCTGTGCAACTGCTCTCCACAGCAGTGACCTGGGGCCCTGTGGAAGAGTTTGATCTGGCTAGGCCGTCATCCTGGGACTGCTGTGCCAAACAGATGTTATTCCCTGTTATTCACTGTCTGATGTCACTGGGACAAACAAACCCTTGCAATGCACAGAACAGCCCCAGTAGTGGGGTGGCTACTCCACTTGTCTTGGCAGCCAGAGACTCTCTGACTTCCTAGCCAAGCACTACAACCACTAGACCATAGGTCAGGCTTTAGGCAAGGTTTTCCCTGAAACTGCCCTCTGAGTATCCAAGCAAGGGAAATATGTGAGGCTAGGAGGGCACAGGCAAATTAGAGAATATGTGACTTACTGAGATGGCTGAATGCCTGGATGGAAAGCAGGGTGTGGGTCTAGTTTTGAGTTATGCTACAAATCAGGTAACAGTTTCCCATGTGTTCTCCCCGGTACCCTTTTTTCCAATGACTGTTAAATGCAGGGGGCAGAGGTTCAGCCTTGCAAGGAGTACTGGAGAGCACCCAGATTAATGTTTAGCATGTGGCATGGTTAGAGTAATCTTTGGTGAGGTCAAAGAGATGCAGGTTTATACCCCTTTGGGCCAGGGAGACCTATTGCCTTTGATCTCTAAGGTGAGAAACTTAACCACTCATCTCTTGGGACTAAGACATGGGAGGAGCCTCCATCGATTGCACTTTGTTGCTGGGGCATTGGCCAGGCTAGGTGAATATATTGCCATGGTCTACACGCTCAGTACTACATGTCTGTAAATAGAAAATGGTTATCTATTCCTAAGTGCCAAAACCTCTGCTTAGGGAACCAAAGGGAAATGAAATGTCACCCTTGGTGATTTTTTTACTGATGGGTTTTCTTTGTGAATGAGCAGGTCTGCTGGATTCCATCTTCATTTCCCCTGAGCCTGTTCCAGAGCTGAGCAAGTGATTTATCTTTTCACTCAATAAAGCATATGAATCACTCACTGAAATCATCTTCCAGGCTGTTATCAGGCTGGGACAAATGAGAGCAGCTAGAGTTTAGCCTCTGAGTGCTGAGAGAATGGTATGCAGACTCCACAACCCGTGGATCCAGATTCAAGTGCCAGACAAGTGAAGCCCCAGACTTTTCACAACATTCTGCACAGCTCTTCCCACCACTCACGTGGATTACTCAAAAACACATGTAACAATGCAATTAGGAAAGGATTTTTAGACTTAACCTTTTGACTTTTCATCCAACCAGAAGTCTCCGGTCATGGTCATTTTATACTCTTCATCCTGCTTTGTGGAAAGTACTCAGACCCCTTCTAAGTTTCTCCAGTTTCCCTCTCACCCAAAAGTGCTATAGTCTAATTTCTAACCCTCATGTTCCTTTTCTTCCTCTTCCTCCATAGATAAATGCTTCTAGCTGGTCTGCCTCCACCACAGTAGCTTGGGACCCGAGGGGATGGTTCATAGTGGGAAAGGTGGATACAGGAACATGAAGAACAGGTGAGCTTTCAAGTCATTGCCATCCCATGTGAAGGACATCCCAGGAAATGGAGTAGGCTGTAGTGAAGAGGCAAGTCACTGAGGTAGTGAGCCCTGGAAATCAGAAATGTTTTGCAGCCCTAGGAGGTAGGTTGCTTGGGCTGCAGAAATTAAAGAGATGTAAAGGCAATGGGAGACTGGATTCTGAGTGGAGCACATGCTAGGGGCCAGCAAGTGTCACTGATCAAGTGTCACTGATCCCTGTTGCCCCCCACTCCCCATGCTACATGGGGGGCTCTGCATGAGTCCCCTGAACATCCCCCCATCACAGCTCCCTCCATGGCTTCCCTGTTCACTGCAGCTTCGGCCCCTTAAAAAACAAACAAACAAGAAAACTCCCCAGACTCACAATTCCTGCCTGGTGGGGGAGGGGCAATCTCCACTGCCCCCCATTGCCCCATGCCACGTTGGGGGCTCTGTATGAGCCCCACAAAGCCCTGAGGTTGCTGCAGGACCGGTGAGTCCCAGGGTTTTTATTGTTTTTTTTCCTTAGAGGGCTGGAGCTGGGGTGGGCAGGGCAGCCATGGGCGGGGGCGGGGGGTGGGGGAGTGTGTAGGGGAGTAGGGAGGGGGGGTATCTGGCAGGGATCCCCCCATGGTCCCTTCCCCCCTTCTCTAGCCCCCTCCCCCACCCCCTACTTACAAGTCCAGCTGCAGCTCCCTGTTGCAGCAGGTGGGGACTGTCCAAATCACTGAAGCTCTCCAAATCTTTTCCAAAGATTTGGAATGTTTTGAATTGATTTGAACCTTTTAGTTGGTCCCCTGATTCAATTCGGATTTGGAGATTTGGTCACCGAGTCGGGCCGAATCTCCTCCGAATCAAATCACCACCTAAAGCTTCTCACAGCCCTAGTGGAAGGCAAGGATGCCCCTTCTCAGCAACCTCAGCAAAAAGAGTAATACTGAAATGGACAGTAGACACCGAGTCCTTTATAACAGTGGCTTTCAATGTTTTTAAACTCCAGGCACCCTTGTTAGACTCAAGGCACTCCCTCAGATAATGCCGCACCTTGTTTTTACTCATTTTTTTACTATAAAGCAAAATACAGCAATTCTTCTGTTGCAAAGAACAGGTCAGGACCTTCTGACATAATGGATTTCTATTTGAAATCTCTGGGTTTATCTTGTGAGTCATGTGTAGGGACCTAACTAAATCACTGGTTCACAGATGTCATAGAAACCACAATATCCAGAGTTGCCCATGAAATCTAGGGTTGCCTGCAAAATCTGCAGGAAAATAAACTTAATAAAAGTAAGTTTTTATTAAGTCTTCCCCTTCTGGGTAGGCCTCAGCTCACCTAGGAGGTGAAGGTGCCAGCTGGTGGGGCAACATAAGGAGGGCAGCAGACAAGATTGCAGCTACCCTTCCTTCCTCCTGCCTCCCTCCCACCCACCCTACCAGGGCCTTTGTGCCAGTCAGCACTGAGGAGTTGGGCCACCACAACATGCTCGCAAAATGGGCTCTTTGTGCTGGGACAAAGCCGTGAAAATGGTTTTGTCTTGCCACAAGTTAAGTAGGCCCCTAATCATGTGTAGGTGTTTACAGACTTAGTGTTGCTAATATTGTGCAGCATGTTGCAGGCACCCTTAAAAGGATCCCATGGCACCCCAAGCTGCCACAGCACCCTGGCTGAGAATCACTGGCCTATAACTTCAGTGTTGAGTCTCTTTGACAGTATGTATGGTTGAGAGAGAAGAATTGCCGAGTCACAAAGTCTATAGGATAGTAAACCTGTATAACCTGTGAGGTCAGGGGAAAGGGATGCTAGCAAGGCCTGAGGTAGACATATGCAAACTTAAACCACTTCTACTGTACAGGACTACTTAGGATAGAAGCAAGAGACATCAATCTCTAGACGTTGTCAGTCTAACCCGTTTCACCCATCTTTCAGTGAACTTCAAAAATGTTAAGAAGGCAACATAGGAGCCCAGAGTCCAAGGGCAGAGAGGTTATTTGCATTTCTCTGCAGCAACCCAATGACTCAAGAGAGTGCCCTGAAGAGAATACCCTTAGGTAACAGAAGGGTGCAGAGATGGAAAAGTACACTCTGATCTCTCCCTAGACAGGTAATGTCTCTAAGGAGGTGGAGAGTGAAAGGGGACAGAGCAAGGGAAGCTGGAGAAGCATTCTTGATGCTGCAATGACAAACAAAGAACAGAGAAGCACTGAGTTACAGACATAGAGGGTAGGTACTGGTAGGGCAAGCTGGTAGCAGAGTGCTCCACTGGCCATTCCTGATGTGTCCAAAGCCCATATCACTCAGAGGCTATTCTAACCCTAAGGTAGCATCTACCAAGGGACTAACCGTCCATTTGGCCTATTAGCGAATATTTCTCCCCTCCCTCCCCACCAGCACTCCCTCTGCTGCTTATTCCAAAGGCTGAGCTCCAACATCTGCCTTCATTTTTCTTACTGAGTTATTTATAACCTCTCAGAACAAATCCTTTGGCCTGAAATGCTATTAGTTTACTCTCAGTCCAAATGGGAATTCCAGAGGGAGTGCTTCTTGTACTTTTACTTTTTTTATAAATTGCGTAAAACTAGTTAAGCTGTTGTGTAATTCAAACATGAAATATCCACCGTACCTATTTTAAGCATGAATTTAGAAAAAAAAAAGATAAAAAGGCATAGCACAGGTAGAAGGGTAGCAAGGGAAGAGACAGAGGCGAGGGACTGAGCAAGCAGGCAGATGACTTTCGAATTGTTTCCATATTAAGGTCCCTGAAGCGAGGCCTGTTTATTCCCATGTGTTTTTATGAAGACTTGCACAATTAACCCCTGTTCCCAATTGGGCAGTGCTGTAAAACTGATCAGTAGCAGTGGTGGTAACTGTGTCAAATAAATAAATAAATATGTTGTTCTCATAAAGATGACTGAGGGGGATGTGACTGGGGTCTACAAAATCAGGAATGGTGTAGAAAAAATTAATAGGAATTTCCCATTTCCCATTTCTCACCATACTAGAATGAGAGGACATACAATGAAATTATTAGGAGGCAGGTTTAACACAATAAAAGGAAGTTCTTTTTCACAATGCTTATAATTAGCCTGTGGAACCCATTGCCATGTGATGTTACTGAGACTGGCAATTTAACCAGGTTCAAAAGAGGCTCAGATAAAACCATGTGGGCTAGGACTATCAGTGGGTATTCTGGCCCAGACCCAGCAGGCATAGATTCTGCCTTTAGGGCACAATCTGGGGCTCACAGCTCCTGCTTGAGTTGTGCCTTTGACCATGGGCACTTGCAGGGTCACTCTGCATATGTTCATCTTAGAAAAAAAAAGCCTTTTAGCAGCCCTGCTGGGTTCCAGAGCACAACATCAATGTGACAGACTCATGCTCTGGTGAGCAGAGAAAGGAACACTTCTCCCAGGTTTTTATTGTATCCTTGTGCCCTGCAAGCTCCTCTGGGCTAAAGGACTGCTGCCATCAATCCTTCACCTGTCCAACCAGGGGAGGGGTTGGGGCTAGTCCTGGCTCCATCCTCACTGTCCTAATGGAGGGGAAATGACCCAGCCAGCCTGTGGGCCCCACATAGCCTGTAGGCCCCTTGCATGGGCACAGCCAAATGGTATGCTTTTACACTGCCCTTTGGCAAGGACAGAGGGTCTTTCTCTTACTATTTTAAGTTTTTAAAATAATAATAATAATAAATGTTATATGTATTGGGAGGAGGGTAAGGAGTCGGATGTAGTTTTGGGGGAGGGACCATAGTTCCTCTGTAGGAGAGGGGGGTGCAGTCTTGAAAGGGACATAGATGGAGGGTATGGGAATCTTCCCTGGGGATGAAGCAGGGAACGGGGATAAGTGGGTATGGAGTGGTGGAAGTAGAAAGAGGTTTCTTATATCGGAATGTAAATTGTGGGTGGAAGTACTGTAAGGATTTGCAGGAGGGTTTGCTTTTGCTGGGGTTTAGGCAAGGAAGCAGTAGTTGCGGGGAGAGGGGGAACTGGGGGGTCTCACATTTTGGGGCATTGTTTGGGGAATCCTATCCATGGACTATTTGTTTATTGTTAACTAGTCTGAGCCTTTTTGTATGACATGATTTCAATATAAATAAATCAATAACATTTCCAGCCTGCTTTACCCCTTCTCTGTGGAAACCAAGGAAGTGAAGGCAGGAAACAAAGGTTCCTGGGTTCCTAGAAGAAAACCAGGACTGTATTGGAAGGTTAAAATGAGAGGTAGAATGAGAGACGGGAGAAAAGTCATTAGGCCAGGAAGAAAGAAGGTAGACAAGAAGAATAGAGATCAAGAGAAATTGTTGGGAGAAGGGAAGAAAAGAAAGGGAACAAGCCTGAACAAACAAGCATTCATTTGTAGATTGGGGAGTGGTGGTACATTTTGGCCCTGTCATTCCTGCAATGGTTTGATTGCATTTTCCCTATCAGGAGGTGAGCAGGGTTCGTGGTGATGGCAGAATATCTCAGCTCATGGGACTCTAGTCAAGTGATTTTGTAGCCTCGTGCCCTGGCTTGGAACTGGATGAAGGGGGAAATTATTTGAGAAGAGCAATGAGAGACTATGGCCAGCAGCCCTTTGTTCTCCACATTTAAAGCCCTACTGTTCCCCTGAGCCAACCCCCAGCTGTAGTGAGACACAGGGCTTCTCTAGTGGGGCCAGCAGGTGCAATGAGTTTTATTAACATCTTTTAATTTTACCAGTTGAGTGTGACAGGGGTAGCTGTCTGGTGTCTTTGAAGGTCAAGTGGAGAGCTCCATCCCCATGGCTCTCAGTCTTCAGGCTCTCCACTGAGATTGCCAACAAGAAGGCTAATTAATGTAGGCTGTGATTGGCCTCCAGTCACACCTGCACACTTAGGAACCAGACTAAGAATAACACGGTCTGTCAATATTTTTTAGATAATGGCAATTTCCTGTCTGGACATATCTGGTTAGATTAGAGTAAATTTATTCAGTAATCTGCTGAGTGACCAGTTTCCTTCTGAACTCATCAAAACATTTGGTCTTCTGGAGTCATCTGCTGCACTATCCCATCTCCTTACAAGCATATTAAAGTGAACACAAAGTGGTTTCTTCCTTTGTCTCTCATTTTCCCCTATTCATGGTTTTATTCCTGTTATGGGTACTTCAACCTCTTCTGCCCATGTGTGTGATCTGTGCTCTCCAAGTTACATTTTAATCTGATCCTGCAAAAGTGCACAGAACTACTTGTAGTAAGTTTGGAGCATTGTTGTAGCCATGATGGTCCAGGAAATGACTGCAAGGCAAAGCTTTTTTGTGCTATCTTTTCCTGGATGAACTGTATTGTTGGGAAAGCTGATGGACAAACCTTGGGGATCAGGTGCCTTCCTGTGGTCTAAGGAGAAGCAGAGAGACTGAGCTAAATATATCTCAGTGCTGCTTGGGCAGAGCATTGATTAGGTGGTCACTAGTCTCATTATTATACTCATCAAAGCTATTTTGACAGTTAGCACTATGCTCATAGGGCTGAAACCTATTTCAGCATTATGCTCCTAACTGGCACTTAGATAAATGTGTAAGTGCCAAAAATTGCATTTGTGCAGGCCTTGGGTTCTGTTGGCATCTGTGTAGGTGCACTCACGCTGCACTTAACGTTGGGCTCCAGGGTAGAGTAGACTTACCAATCTATACCATCCTCAAAAACCTAGGAGGCGGTTGAATCTGCATCTTCCTTGCTCTAACCACCAGGCCATGGACACTGACTAGACCCCTCCTCTTGAAGGCAGCCCACTGGGAGGGAGGATACCTGAGACTAGGGGCATGTCTACACATGCATTTAGGTGTGCCTAAATTTAATGTGCATTAACTTACTGCACATTAAGATGATTTAGACTCGCGTCTACACATGCATGCATTAAAGCGTATTAACGCCATGTGCATGGACTGACATGGAACTGAAGTTAGTCCCAAGTCAGTCCATACACCATGTGAATGTGCCTTAATGCATCTACACGTGTTAATGAGCTTTAGCTAGTCAGGCTTAAATTTGATACCTGCTTTTGTAGATATCAAATTTAGACACAAATAGCCTACAATCACCATTTTAAAGGCATATTAAGGGCATATGCATGTAGATGTGTGCCATTAATGCACCTTAAATCAGGCTAAAGCACTTTAAATCAACATGGGTAGACATGCCGTAGGAAGACAAAAGCAAGTCAGAGGGAGTGTGGTTCAGTGAGATGGGCACTGCCCTGGCATTACCAGCTAGTCCTGTTCTGCAACAGGAGGAAATAGAATCTAAAAACCATGTAACTACCACTGAGGTACCTGAAGGTGAAAAAGGATAATGCCCATAGAATAAAGGTGTTGGGCTTTATGTAGTCATTCACACCTGCAAAAAGTGATGCAATCTGCTAGGAAACCTGAATGATGGTGTTTTACAACCATCTCAGAATAGTGTAAACAGTAGCATATGGCACAATGCAGGAATGAGTCAGTCTCAGGTCTTCTCTTAGACTGTTAGCACATGTAAAGAACTGTCCACAATGTAGCAGTCATATTACTTCACTGTATCAGCCTTCTCATTGTTTCAGTCCCATATTTATCCTTTCTCTCAGTCTTTTATTTTAACCCTGGATGAAACTGAGTTAATCTGCCAGGGACCTAGTAAAGGCATGGTTCATTTCAGATTTGTTCCTGCACAGTTCCTGATACGGCATTAGTGTGCTGGGGACAATTGTCATGACAAGATGGCTTTTAGCCAGATCAAGCAGCAATTTCTCATAATAGTCTAATCTACCTAATAAGTTGTAAAATTGCAGTGGATAGTTTCAGGAGGTACCCATGTGGGATCACCTTGTTCTATACCTTACAATGGAAACTCTATTGCATTCAGCTCTTTCATTCATATCTTCGTGCTTTGCAGAGTTAATCAGTAAAGCCATAGACACACATATCCTTTGACACACAAAATACGATTTCTGTAAAATTATAATGGACCCATAAAGTTGAAATGCATAACAATTAAATATACATCTAAAAAAAATCAAAACTATGGAGATTGGCAATTGCAATTGCAATGTCAGTTGAAGGACCATGATGGTATAAAGAGAGAGGAAAAGGTTTTTTTTAATTTTGGGTTTTTTTCAGAAATGTAGGTGGTAGTTGAATACTGTGATGTGAATAGACAGATTTGATTGGTTGTCAAACTTTTATAAAATTTCCAAAGTAATGTTTCACTTTTTTTCAAGTCCCAGTGGAAACAACTGTTTTAAAGCAAGCAAACATTCAGCAAAATTCACAAGGATTTACTAGTGTGGGAAAAACGAACAATGTGACATTGACCCTTCTTATCCTCTGAGCTAAGCAGAACACAAAGGCCAAACCAGCTACATGGAGAGTGCATCGGATTCCAACACTTCACCCTCAAGCCTTAAATAATCTCCCACTTGTTTCCATTTTCACTTCACTCTCCTGCTGGCTTGTACTAGAGACATTCTGTCCCTGTCTTTAGCCATATGTGCCTTTTCTCCCCTCCTGTGGCTTTCAACCTTCCTTGCCTTATATCTGTTCCTCACTACCTTTTCCAGAGGTGTAACTAGACACTATGGTGCCCTGGGCAGGAGCAGTGGCCAGAGGCTTGCTGAGGCAGGAGGAATGTCACCTCCTTATTTTTGCCACCGACACTCTGTCCAGCAGCCAATTAAACACTGGCTTTCAGTGTCAAAAAAAGGAGGAGACATCTCCCCACTACAGTAGAGAATCACTAGCCACTGCTCCTATACCACGCACCACCACTGCTGCTGTTCTGCCCTCCCTGATGCCAGAGCTGCTGCAGGGAAGGTGCAACATGTGAAAATAGGGGTCAGGAGGGCTCCCTAGTTCTAGTGACCTTCTCCCTGCTGATAGATAGCACCTGGGGTTCATCCATCCGGGGCTCATCCATGAATTGTCCCTTCACACATGCTCCCTTGGACTACTGTCTTGTGTCTTGTATGCATTTCATATGTATATTATAATCTCCCTGGGCAGGAGGTGCATTACCTGTATTTGTGAAATTCTCTGCAAATGTACCACGTGCTGAAGATAATAACAACTGTCAGCATCATCACAGCCATGAGATCTTTCAGGTCAAAAGTCTGCATGGAAGTTAGAAGAAGATAAGAACAGGGTGTAGAAATGGACCTGCCACTGAAAGCTTTATGTGGGTGAGGCAAAACTGTTCAGACTTTTCACATATCTATGGCCAGATTCAGATTAGTCATGGAGATGCCTACATCTTGTCACCAAAAACCTAAGAACTCCACCTGGGGGAGACATGCAGTTTGACATTAGGTGCTGGGGATCCCCGAATAGTAAACTGGGGAGGAGGATGCAGGTAACTCTGATGAATGATCCACTTTACCCAACTTAAGGCACAATTTGTGCTCTGTGCATAGAAAGGAGAGAGAAAGGTACCCCTAACGGTGATCCAGAGTGCCCCAAGACACTGAGAGGTTGCCAAAGTAATATGTTAAGGATGTGTCTGAACTCCCCTTGCTCTCCAGAATGTGTCTATACACCAGATTCGGGCACCTCAACTCACAGACAGTTCTGAACCCCCCACCCTGCTGCGGATGGAAGCACGTGGTGCTGGTGACATCTACCTTTTGTCCGGAAACCTTATGATTAGAGCACATCCCTAAGTGGGAGCCCTCGTTTCCAGATTTTCAGCCTGAAGGGATTTGGACTCTCACCTGCCACAACCCCAAGAGAGTTCCCTACCCATCAGGCTGTAGAATAGCCCGGGTGAGGGTACTCTTCACTCCTCCTGGTGAAACAGGGCCACTGGGCAGCTGTGGGGAAAGTAGGCATAGTGGGGAGAGTCTTGGGTGTGGTCTATGCTCCAAGGACTCTTGGTTTCATGTTAGAAAGTCATTGGTTAAAAACAAAAATAGTCCTGGTATCAGGGACTGGGACTCAAGGAAGAACCAGGCCTACGAGGCTATAAAATCTCTATTTGTGGGCCCAGGACTCCTATGCTTTGGGTTACACTGTGGCTCTGCTTTGATGGGGAAGGGTTAGAGGGGTTCTGCCACTCATAGGTTGGGGCATTCTCTTGGAAAGTGGGAGATGTGGGGCTCATGTCTTTTCATGGTAAGTCTGTCCTCACGTGGGATCAGCCCAAAGGGCCTTGTATCCTAACATCTGCACGATTTTGAAATCCTAAAACATAACAAATGCAAAGGATGGTACTACAAAGCATGTGTTTGATGTATGAGTACCATCATCTAGAGGTTTATGAGGTGGGGTGGGGGGTGGAAAGCGAGCAGTTATGGAGCTGTGGAAAGAAAATTGATTGGATTGCATAATGTATTGTGTTGCAGACAAGAAGCCCTGCTAGTGGATAGATCTCTCATCCACAAAAAAGCTGGGGTTAGAACTCTGGTTCCTTCACATGTCCTCAAGCATTAAAATGTTTTAATCTATCTGGTTGGCTAGATTAATGAGCTCAAGAAAATTTCCCTGAGATGGTATTAAAAGTAAATTTTGAGTTGTCATTTGCTAGTGCTATAAGTTACAGCGGTTAGGGAGGGATCTAATATTTATCACTGGAAACTTGCAAATTTGCTTGGTTTTCATTTTTATTATTATTTCATTGTTATTGATTTATCATTTCTCAGTATCACTGAGAATACATCAATAGGATGTGATCTCCACTTTGAAGACTTAACAGCTGAATGTGTTTAACCTGTACATTTGTCTCAAATAAATTATTTTTCTTTTCATCTCAGGCAGGCATGACTATCACTGCTGTTTTTCATTACCAGGCTCCCTCAGAAAGGCACAGACACTTAAATGCATTCATAAAAAATTAGAGCTTTAGAACTGTCCCTGATTGATATTTAACTATGCATGAAGGTGCCCAGAGCATGAAAAAACAGGCTACTCATTAGCCATCAGCACCGTGAACATCTTTGTATCTGAAGCCATCCGTGGTGTCACTTTTAGCACAACATATGAGGTGTCCGCAGGGAGACTCTTGTATCTGCCTTCACACATTGGCATCACATTGAGAGATGTCAGTGTGGATCATCCTTACTTTCCAGGACATGCCATGCTATGTAGTACACTTGAGTGAGCCTCTGGTACCAGACAGCTAACAGTTTCAATTGTCTGTCCAAGTCCTCCAAGGAGAATTTGGTACCAGGCAATATTGTTTTATATGAGTCCATACATGTACCTGATTGTTGAAGCGTTTTCTGAGTGCATTGGCTTTGAAAACCAAGTGTCATAGTACAGCACATCATTATTAAGAATTCCTCTAGTTCAGGGGTGTCAAACTTGTTTGGCTCTATGAGCAAATCAGTCAAAGCAGCTTCTTGAATATAGCTGATGCAAGTGGTATGTGGGCCTCAACAGGCAGCTCATGGACAGAATTCAGTTCCTTTACTCACACCCCTATCAAGCTTTGGCTGTTAAAGCATGCCCTGAGATCAACATATGTTAGTGGGTGTTGGTTGCAGCCGTGTTGTTCTAAGGACGTAAGCAGACAATTTGGGTAAACGTGATATTTTTTTTTTATTATACCAGCTGAATAGTAGGAAAAATTGTTCTTTGCAAGTTTTTGGGCATAGGCACCCTTCTTCAAGTGTAGGGAGAGTCTGCTGGTCTTCTCTTCCGGGTATGAATACCAGGTTAAGCCAATATGCAAAATGCAGGTCTGTGAAAAGGGAAATGTGTGGCAGGGAAGATCAGAGGATCACTTTTGCCAAATATGACTTCACCCCCCAGAGATGTGACCAAGTCCTGAGAGGTGTGGAGAACCTGGAGCTCCCTTTGAAGTCAGATAAAAGAAAGGTAGCCACCGTAACTCAGGGTTGATCAAGTTGTCTGCTATCATACAATGTCTGTGCCATGCTCTTCTATGAACATTCACTCCCCCTGTTTGCTTGTTTGTTTTTTTATGATGGCTTCCAGTCTTACCAAGCCTGGATGAGATTTTCAGTTTGATTCTCAGATCCAGCCTGCAAAGTGATTGTTCCAGGTCTGCAACAGGACAGGGAATCAGTGGCCTGAAGCTTGGCCTCACTCATCCCCCCTCTTCACCCTGGCCCCTTCTGAAGAGCCTCCCTTTGCAACCTCTCAGCACCCCACAGTCCCTATAACACATGCTACTCACTCACACTGCCAAATTTGCCCCACCTTGTTGCCAATGGGGATGAGAACTGGTGGTAAGTGGTGGAGGTGGTAGCACAAGTGAAAGCAAAAGCAGGCAACCCAGGAGCTGCAGAGCAGGGGACCGTGGTGGTAGGAGAAATTGGTGGTCTGTGGCAGCAGCTTTATCACAAGTGGCAGTCCACCACTGTAAAAGATTGCCAGCCTCTGAACTGAAGTATTTTTTGTACAGCATCAACTCTGGCATAGCAATAGTGCCAGCTGACAGTGATGATGCCAAGAAATAATACTTCTCCCTGAAAAGGTGTAGCTATCTTTAAACCACAGATCTCACAGCACTTTACTGACCTTTGCTATATTAGCACTGCTGCCTCCATTTTACAGATGGGAAAACTGAGACACAGTTCAGTGAAGTGCCTTGCCCACCCTCACAGGACAAGTCAATGCCACAACCTGACTTAAAAATTAGCATAGGCTGTTCACGCTCACTGTATTCCCCAGTGTTAATGTTTCCTGTTGTCTGGAGCAACCTGTGACTCAGACTCAAGAGCATTCATCTGTGATTTGTTGATAAAAGATCTTTGCTGTGACCTCTCCCTTGTTAATGGTGGTGCTGCTTCTCCATGTTTATCATTTGGGAACTCACATCAAACAACATGTGATCAGAGAGACTTTAGATATGTGCATTTTGCATACCCTGGTTTCCCCAATGCTCCCTCATTCCTTAGCACAGCTTAGAAGGGCTAAGTAGCGTTTAATCAAATGTTGACTCTTGTTAAAATAATGTATATAATGCCACACTGTTCTACACAGTTTATTAATACAGAGGAAGGCATATTCTGTAGGGCTGTGCAAAACAGCACTGTTTTGTTTCGACTTCTGTTTTGCTGTTTTCACAGGACAGTGTTTTGTTTTGAGTTTCATTTTGTTTTGAAAGCACTGTTCTGTTTCATTTTGTTGAAACTGTTTTGCTGTTCCGACGCTGTTTCGCCGTTTTGCCCATAGGCTATAATGGGGAAGCACAAAACTGCCTATACATTTGTCATTTTTTGGTAGATTTCAGCAAAAATCAGCAGGGATGGTAGCCCCTCCTGAAGCCATGAAGCCTACCAGGTTTCAAGGATATAGGTATAGGGGTTTCTGGGAAACTACACCTCAAATTCTTGAAAGCAAAACTCGTGTCACTTGTAAGTGTGAAGGTGCACCAGGGTGAAAACAGCAGGCCATGAAACCTGGCAGGTTTCAAGGAGATAGGTGCAGGGGTTTCTGGAAAGCTGTACCTCAAGGCGTTGACAAGCAAAACTTGTGATATATGTGACGGTGTGTGTGTGTGTGTGTGTTAAGGCGCACTCTCACTGGCGCTGGGGCCTCTACATGACATGGTAGTGTGCCCCAATGAGGTCTCTTTCTCCCCTACAGCCTCAGTCTGGTCCACCACTTTAAATGATAACAAGTAATAACTTAGTAAGCAGCACACTAGCATCAGCAGCATCTCAGGCAGCCGAACA
>NW_005842498.1:712020-724382 GCF_000455745.1 Alligator sinensis | reverse complement strand
GCTCTTCCCCCTCCCTCTCCTTACTTCCTGTTTCCCTGCAGGCAAGTCCAGCTTCAGCTTCAAACCTTGAAACATTTCAAAACGTTCAAAATGTTTTGACTGCCCTCATTTCATTTTGAGGCTGTTTCGAAGCCCTTCATTTCATTTTGATTTTGCTTTTTTGATCTCAAATGAGTCCAAACAGAGTCAAAACGAAACAGCAGGCAAAATTTTGCACAGCCCTATTGTAAGATGGACAAGATTAGATTGACAGTTCAATCATTTCTGTGATGTGGGGTTTTTTATTTTATTCTTCTTGCACAGGTTACTGCAGGGATCCTCCCTTGTGGCTGCTTTCAGTAGCTGGGAGGTGAATTTGTTTTTTGTAAGACTCTACAAGGTTAAAATGTCACCTGCAGAAAACTGAAATGCTACATAAAAGTGGTGTAAACCTCAGGGACGCAGGTATGGATGGGGCCTCCTGGGTCACTGAGACCGGCCTGTGCTATCACAAGCACCAGGTCTAAAATTACTGTCATAAACTTAATGAGTTTACCATCAAATCACACAAAAGAATAAAAAGGAGAAGCCATAAAGCCCTGTCAGGCCATCGGAAACATGCTTGGCAAGAGCAGTGGAAAAGTCTTGCAAATGTCTGAACAAGTAGAATATTCTCACAAGGAATAACATAGAGCCACCTCCCAGGTACACCTGCTTGGCTCCAGCCGAAACTAATCACTGAGTTCCCTCCTGACACACCTCACCACCTGTATTCAGCAGCTAGGGAGTTCCTCCCTCCATTCCCCATGTACTTAGCATGATTTCATTGGGGTGAATTACCCAGCCCCTATTAAGAACAGATAGAGAGATGATCTTACTCATAGTCACTCGAGAAATACACGGGCCAAGGTTTTTGTTAGACCCCAACTCCATGTGGTGCCCAACGACTAGGGAGACGACGGTCCAATTACCCGTGGATCCTGTTACTCATTAGCCAGAGCAGACCAGGGAGGAAACACCAGCACACATTGCTCGCAACAGCTTTATTCAGAATGGAGACAGCTTCAGACAAGGGTCTCATGCCATAAGAAACGGGGTCCTGCACCGAACAATAGGTTCATCCTACATTTATACACTTTGGTTTATACTCATTCACATTCACTCCTTCTTCACCCTGCCTTCTGTTCCACCCATTTCTTCTCCCATCTCAAGCTCCGCCTCTGTTTATGGTTTGCTTCATTAGCATGGAATTGCCTATGCATTTCATTCATTTACATGTCTTTTTGCTATGAGCGCATGTCTAAGACCTTGACTCCTGCTCTTTGGTCAATGCGCGGACTTTGACCAAAACCTGGAAGCTTCTGGAGGCTTCTTCACCAATTACCATTCACCTTTTTGTGTATGTTCATCTCAGATTCTGTTACCAGTTACATGTTGTTTTTCACATTTCAGTCTGTTTTTCTGTCTTAGGTTGTACCATCTTCCACCCTTTTTGGGTCCCTGTATCTTATCCTGTTCCTCGTTGTAGCTGGTTCACAGTTCACAGACTGACACAGTTTCACTTGCTGCTTTTTCCTCAGAAAATGGTTGATACAGTTAAAATGATTACTTAGCATAAGCAAATGGCTGGCTTAGCATAAGCATTCATAAGCAAAATCTGGTTGCCTGAGCATCTTGCAATATATTTTTAATATCTCATTCTGCCTTGTGGTTAGCAGCTCTGCTAGGCCACAGGTCATGCTTTTATTCAGCTGCAAATCCAGGGCTCCCTACTAATCCAAATTATTGTCACCCTAACAGTTTTCAAAAAGTGGCCAGAGTTAAGGACTTGCACCCACATTTAGGCATCTAAATAACTGGCTCAACTGAAACAACTGCTGAGCATGGCATTCACCAGTCCCCGTAACTCTGCCCACTTGCAAAAATCCTTGCCTGGAGGCAGCAACTATAGATAGGTAGATAAACAGATATTGATATTACAGAATATAGTCGTATGTATCGGTATCCACAGAAATAATAGTACTGATATATGATAGCAGAGAATATATTGCACCATAGCATGGGTGGATCTAGGATTTTGAAAAGACAGGGTGCAGGTGGGGTGGTGTATCATCACATAGAAGACAACACACACTTTTCTCCAGGTAAGAAGAAACTAGAAGCTTTACTAATATGCTAGGGGCCAAGGGCAGTATTAACCAGTATTAACCAGTTTAAGATCAAAGCAAAAACAAATATCATTTTATTGAAATGCACATTAATTTGCTACATCATACATTATGTATAAAAGACACAACAAACTAGCCAAAAGAATAACCAGACATTGTTTCTTTTGTCCGGTTATAATTAGAATTAAATTTACATCTCTTTCAGATTAATAAAACAAACTCTAGCCTTGAGCACCTTGACAGTGCATGCTATGTTTTACTGAAAGTTATTTCCACACCTATGTTGATGTTCAACTGCATTCATGTTTTTCGGTAGAGTTAAAAATAGTCTGCAGGGCTGTGAAACAGGAGCTACATAGGAGGAGTAGCTAACAGACAGCTGAACTGCAGAAGAAAGGATAGCTTGATTAGTGGAATATCTAAACCATTTAAAAAAGAGAAGGTCATTAAACTTTGTGGATGAAAAGTTTAGAAGAAATCAAGTAGATTATAATAAGCCTTGAAGTCAAGTGATTCCCTCACTGCTGCATGACTAGAAATGCTGCTGCCACTGCCAGGCTGTTGGTTTTAAATTTTGGGTTAACCAGGAATCAAAAAAGCATGTGAATGTACCACTGCACCCCTGCCTTTGGAATCACCCCTTCACTACAATCATTTATAAAATAAAATCCCTGTCACTGATTGCTTTTTACACCTTATTCAAGAAGCTATTTCTTTCAATAATATAAGCCTTAATTTTTTTCTCTGTTTTCCAACAGGTGGCTCCTCCCTGCAAGCCATCTGAATCGATCTCCAACAGGACAAGGCGGTTTGAGTTTACCTGTGTGTGGGGTTTATTTGCAGAGCATGCACTTGTTTCTTTTTCAATGTTCACATTTATGTTTTATGAGTAGAAATGCACCAAGCTGTAAACCTGTGACCTGACAGAATATCATTCTGGAGACAGGACTCCTGCCAGTTTTCAATGCCCCAATTTGCTGCATGAAATGATTACAGACAGGTCCCTAAGAACATGCTGCTAGGATGCATGGCAGCTTTAAATCAGAAAGTTGCGGGGGATCAATAGCATCCCACTCAAAGAATCAGAAATATCTTGTTTTCTGATTTTTCTGATATCTTCCGCTGTTAGCTTTTTCTTTTAGTGTTTTCTGATGGGGCTTCTCTCCTCACCCATTAAATTTTATTGTCAGTTGTTTCTTGCTCTTTCCATCTTCATTTTAGATTTTACTGGATTTATGGGGTGACAGGGCCTCAGGAGTCATTAGAGCCTTAGATCTATTCGGGGCATTAGAACCCTACACCTGGGTGCTGCCCTGGTGTCCTTGTATCCTGTCTAGTGTAGTCTGATTAACATGAAAAAGGGTGCATGAGTGAGCACTGTGTTGCAGACTATAACTCTTGGGGCTCACCCAATCCATTACTAAGTAGTCAGGGGATGACGATTTTATGCTTTTAAATGCTTTTGAATCCCAGAGTTTCATGAAGGATGAAAATGTCTGCACCATTTAAAAGGCCCTCCTTCCTTCACTACTTATTGTGCTCCATTGTTAAAATGTTTCCATTGCTCATTGAAAGAGCAAAAAATATCACCATGTGGCTTAACTGACTGATCACCCTTGTAGCCTTGTCAGGTCACAATGCAATGGTTGAGGCCATCATGCGCCACCACACCAAGTCACTGTCTCGGGGTTGCATCTTGACATGTAATTACATTTTATTGCATGGTGTCAAACTTTGGGGAGACTCTAGCCTGAGGTCAGTGTTTACAGCTCAGTAAACCAGACTCAGTGTTTACAGCTTAAAGTGCATTTTTCCTGCTTGCTCAAGTTCTCTAACCACTAGGCTGCTTTATTCAAGATGGGCAGCACCACATCCTCCTTTGCCCAGGGGCACTGTGTTTTGGGCTGAACTCTGTGCTCTCAGACTGTGATAAACCTGCTCTGAGCACAGCCACTGGATTAAGCCCCTCAGAGAATTTAGGCACAAAGGCAGTGGCATAACCAGAGCCAGGGGGATTGGGGCAACCACCTGGGGCACCAACTTGAGGGGAGGTGATAGGAAAAGCCAGTTGCTGTGGCCAGCTGCACAATAGTTCTGGTATCCTGGTGGCAACCAGAAGTCACTGCTACCCCTGTACCCTGGGCACCTGACCACATTGCCATACCACTGCACAGAGGTGCCTTGATTATAATTTCAAATGGGTGTAGGTGTGAGTTAGGTACTGCGATGGCACTGATTAACCAGAGGGTGGTAGTTCTGGACATGAGCAGTAGCAGAGCATTTAGGGGCCTTTCCTTCTCACTTCTGTTTACCTTGATGGCCAAAGTACGGTTTTTAGTACTGATTACAACTGATAGCTCTATAGCCCAACACAGCCATAAAAGTGTGAGCTGGATTCTTCTCTGCCTGACATAATATCAAGAGCATTTTATAGTTTATAAGGGCAGCATAACATTGTACACAGGACCTGCTCCTAATTACGTCTACACCTCCCTTGAAGGGCATCATTTTGCATGAGCTAACTGAGGCTATTGGTTGAAGAGCATGCCTCTGCAATCCCAGGCTGCATTTGTGGGGTTGGCAGTCCTAGAAAAAAGAAATCTTTGCTTTTCTGCTGAACACATCGAGTCTGGAGTCACTGAAGGTGATAAACATGGAACTTTACAAAGCCTTTTATATAAGGTCCCTTTGCAAAGAAGAGCAGCATCTGGAAGGAATCATGTCAGAAGAGAGGGTAGATAAAATTAATATCACAGAATCCTATCCTTTTTTTCTCTCTTAGAATGTGTTATCACTGAAAAAAGAGAGGTGAATGTAGGTGAAAACTAAAACCTGTTAAGTTAGGAAGGCATTTTTTCCCTAGTGAAGATGCACTTCAGTGATTCAAGATCAAATTTGCAGTGTTTCTAAGTCCAATTTTGCATAGTAACAGCATTGCAAACTTAGTATGAATTATGAACATGGGTCCATGTTCTCTCTGGGAGTGTCTACACAAGATGCTTAATGCACAGTTGGTTAATTCTACTGCACATTAGCACATCACAGCAAAAACCATGCTAATGTGCAGTAGAATTAGTCTAGTGCACATTAGGTATCATAAAAAGACTGTGTGCCATTGCTACTGTGCATTGGTGCCAGCTACTGCGCATTTATTTAGTACTAAATTTAATGTGCATTAGCAACGGCACATTAATGCATGTGGAGACGCACCCACTGTGTCTTATGTAATAATAACTAACATTCTTACAATAGAAGGCAGGGCAGTCTGGCTGCATTAACTCATTCAGTGACATGCACTTTCATAGGTTAAGATCATGCCTCCCTACGTGATTTAGTCTATAAAGTACCATACTGTTCTGACCTCTGCCTAATTCAGACTAACATGATTAACTACCTCTCTCTACTTTTATAACACTTCTTATTTTGAAATACTGGATGAACGTGAGTTATAACAGTTGCCACTATGAAAACAACAGTTAAGATACAGTCATACCAGAAATTACTGTCTTTTTCCCCTGTAATTAGAATAGGAGACCAGTAACAGGGGGGTCAAAGTTGACAAAAAAGCAATATCTCATGGCTTCCTTCATAATTAATCCCCACCAAAAGCAATATGAAATAGTTAAGTGTTATAGTCCACATCGTATTGAGGGTGAAACTATGATGTGGAGCTGTGAAATTACTTGCCTGAGAGAACGCAGGGCAGAGCCACAATTAGTATTATTCTATTTAACATCTGTGTATGACACCCTAAGTGTGTGAAGTACATTGCACAGAAAGAAATGAAAGAAAAAACATAAAACAGTTGCAACCCCGAATAATTTATAATGGACTAAAAACCCACTCTCTGTTCTGTTGTGTTCCTTCAGCAAGCAAAGCACAAATGAGGTCAGAAGCAGAGATGGATAAATTCTTGTAGAAAAGAAAGTTTTGACATTCGACTCTGAACTCTGATACATATGAGAAGTTCAGCTGAGTCATCTGTACTCCTGGGATTTGCAGTGGTAAACTAGCAAAGTTACTTAGAGTGCTGATGCGTCGTCATGGTTCGCTTTAGAAGTGTATGGATAAAGGTAATTTTATTTTCTGGAGGATTTGGTCAATTGGAAATGGTCTTTCATTCTCACTAGGGAGAAAAAGCTCTAGATTTTGAAACTTTTCCTGAAGGGCTATGGATCCTGGCAGCTTGTGCTTCCCAGAGGCCTGCCAGGCAGATAAGCCAGCAGGAAACCACACAGATTTTGAAACTGCCTAATAGGATGGCCAGTTTCTGTGACACATTTTAGTTTTGATGAACAGACAAATTCTGACAAGGTATCTGGCTCCTGACTGTAGTGGTGGCTCCAGGTTATTTTTAGATGGGGCAGGATATCTCACTTCAGCTACCTATGCAAGTGGTGCTCAACCTCTGGCCCGCGGCTGTCTGGCCTGTGGGGCTCCCCATGAGTCCAGGCATGCAGTGGGGGAGCAGCATTAATTATCACAGCATGGGCATGCTGCCACTGTTCCCCCAGCTACAGATTTCCAGACCCATGGGGAGCCCCAAAGGCTAGATGATAGAGTCCCACCAGCTGGATTGTGCCAGTTTTTACGTTTGCTCTGTGGCTGGATCCAGCACGTGGGGCTGGGTCAGAGCACTGCAGACTTACCCCATGTACCAACTCCACACTGAATCTGACCTGTGGGCCAACCCTGCCCATGGGATCTGGCATTTGGGAATGGCCCCATGCCATTCATTCAGCTCATGGGGCATGAAGGTGGAGCACCACTGATACAGGACATCAAAAAGGTCTAATCCTGCAAGGTGCTGGGTGTCCCCAGGTTCTTTCTGAGTACATGATTCACAGACCCATTCTGAGTCTCCTCACTCTGGAGAACTGGGCCCTTCTTCAAGTGCTCGTTGTGTTAAGTAAAGGAGGGCATGAAACAAGTGTATTGTCTAGCAAAAATTTGGGAGATATTGAGCTATGTCTCCATCCTGAAAGAAATGAAAAGGCAAGACCTCAAAACTGTTTGTAAACAAATCCTAAAAAGAAAATAGATTCTGATATAAGCAAAATAGTTAGGTATTTGGTAGGGCATGATGGCACCTTGAAGACAAACTGGGTCAAAGAGGCACAAGTTTTCCTAGTGAGCAACCTACTTCATCATTTCTTATGAAATAAGTTGTTTCCTACAAAAGTTCATGCCTCTAAGGTGCCACCCTGATCTATCTTCTGCCTGAATTCAGACTGCCATAGCTAACTACTTCTCTGCTTAAAATACTTAGTTTTGATAATTTTGAGAAGGTTTGTATCAAGTTTTTCTGTACAAACACTCAGAGGGGAATTAGGCTGAATTTCAACATGAAAAGAATTCAAGCTGAAAAGATGGAGTTTTTTCATTTAAAACATTAAAAAAAAAGAAACCTTGCTTTTTGAGGGGGAGAAGTAAATCATTAAATCCAGTCTTTTCCCATGAAAATGACAGTTTCAACATGCTGGCATTTTCCAAGATTATTTTTATTGAAAAATTCTTGTGCTAGGGTAAGCAAGGCCCAGCTGCAGCAGCTGTTCCTTTGGAATTCCCTATTATATCATGCCTGCATGCACTGTAACACCCAAGTGAGTCTGTGCCCCCTGGGGATTGTGCATCTGGCAGAGCCTATCCTTGGAATTAGCAGCTACAGATGGTGCAGGATTGTGATGAAGGCAACATAAATCGACTATAATTCAATTTCTTTTTTTGGAGAGGGAGGCAAGGGCCTGGTTGTGTCAATGGCAGAAAGCTTGGCACGGCTGGAAATAGAACCATACAGATGAGTTGGTGGACCTAGCATCTCTCTTGGGCAGGGATTGGAGAGGGGCAGTGCAGGATGACACCTGTTTGTTCTGCCAAATTGTCAACCTTCCATGTTATGCGGCTTTTGCCTTTTCTCTTGTGAGGTTATGTACTGTCAGAACAGCTGCTGTTGATACACTGGGACTTCCTCGTTGGTGGGCCTGAACAAGAATAATGTGGGTCACCGTCAGCCACTTGTAAACTTACAGAAGTTTGTAGGTTCAAGGACATGGGAATGGGTGGGTTCCCACATAACCTGAGCCTGCTTGCATTGCCTTGCACACCAGCCGGTGGGGCAGAAGCACTAAGTGTGCTCCAAAACACCTTTTCAACCATAAGCCCAATCAAATATTTGCATAAGTGCCACCCTGCCTTCCTCATTGCCCCTGCACGGGGTGAGAAAGCAATCAATGATCCCTGATACCCAGGCTCTAACCTCTGCCTGTGCCACAGACTATACCCAAATTGTTCTCATAAAAATAAAACAGGAGTTCCTTTGAAGGAGGTTAAATGGGTTTTATTCTTTGAGTTTGTGGGGTTTATGTGCCTTGAGTTCAACAGATTGACTTTACCTGGGGGTGAGGTTTGGGCTGGTCTGACAAATCTTCTGTGGGAGCAGAGTGAGGTAGAGCTAGTGCAATGGTCCTGGGTGGTGCTTCTGTGCCATGGGGTGCAGGCTGAGCAATTGGGGCATCTTCAAATGAGTAGGGATGTGGGATGCCTTTCCTTCTGCTGTGGTCCTGGCCAGAGTACAGACTAGCCTCCTTGCTCTCTCTGTCTAGCAGGAGGCCTCTAATAAAACAAAACCAAAATCCCATGCCACAGATTGTTCTGGGCATGAGGCTTTTTCTGTCTCCAGCACCCAGCATGCTTAAAGCTGGCCCAGTTGGCAGGGGAAATAAGTTTTGGAGCAGGTGGCTGCGAGGAGGGAGGGGACACCATGGTTCTTGGCATGGATGCCAATTTGAGATGACCAGATTTCCAAAGTCCCAACTAAGGGACACCTGTGGGATCAGCTGTCTTGGGGCCCAGGAGGGGTGCATGGAAGGGGCTGAGCAGCCAAAGGGAAGAGGACACGTGGGCTTTGCCTACTCCATACCTCCCCTGCCACTCTGTGGATTTAATGGCACATGTCAAAGGTGCATGACCTCCCAGGCCTATTCTCAGGAGCTTGACTGAAGGCCTCAGGATGGTAGGGCACAGAAAACCGGCATGCAGCAGATCTTGAGCATGGGCTGGTTCTTGAGGGGCACCTGTATCAAGCCAGCCTGTTGCCAGTGTCCCCAACCCATATGGCCTGCAGTTTCTACAGCACGAGGAGAATTACTGCGGCTCAGGGGTAGAATCCAAAGCCAAGGGCAGTCTTGATTTTCAGGGACACATGGTTACCCACATCTCATCAAATGCACTTGCAGTGTGTCAGGAGATGAGCATCTGGGAGAAGATCTGCTTGAACCAGTTGCATTGTATGCATAAGCCAAATTTCCCATTTCCTCTCTCAACAATATTCTTTCCTCTTGTACAGGGGGAGAGAGAAAGAGAATGAGAAGGAGGGAAAATGCCAAGCAGCTACAAATAAGCGCTGACAACCTTTGCTCTTGAAACTTTTCTCCAGCTCTAAGATGCCCGCAACAATCTTTGTGCAGATTATAAGAGATTGCTCTGTGGACAATGTGAGTACCTGTGTGACTGCCAAACAAAGCCGTGTCTCTTTAAGCAAGAAGGTAACTTGGAAGAGAGGGGTGTGTCCTCTCTCTCAGCAACTCGCGGGCAGGTTGTATCTGTTTCTGGAGCACCGCCAAGGTGCCTGCCGTACAACCATCCAGCCCTCTCCCAAACTGACATTTCTGCAGGAGCATCTGTCTCCCACTCAGATCGTCTTGTCCTACTGGCAGAACCGGGAGGGGGGAAAAACCAACAAACATTTGCAAAGAAACAGCAAAGGGAGAAAGAGATGGAGCCACGGGTCTGAGTTTCGGCTGAAGAGGGCAAAGACACAGGACGATGGGGATGTTCCTGCCTAGGAAACACGGGCTGCTCCTCAGGCTCTGGAGCTCTCTGTTGCGCAGCTTACAGGGTGAAAAATCCTGGGCCAGGCGCCTGGATGAAATCAACCTGCTGCAGCAGAAAAGGTATGTCTTGGCCTGGCCGTTCCTTCACCCTACCTTTTTTTTACCCCACTCAATTTTATTGCATGTCAATCTCCCCCCAAGAGCTCTTCTTGCAACTTGGAAATGGAGAGTGGGCTCTGAGCACTCACCTGAGTCCCCGTCTTTCTGAGAGGCAGCTGTGTCATTTCACATGTCCCCCCCGCTCCTACTCAGTGACACTGCAAGGCATTCTGACTGGATCCCTGAGGGAAAAGCTGCTCTCAGTTTTCACCTGTTTTCTGCATTTGGCTTCCATGCAAAGAATAACCGCTGCCTCCGGCCAGCAGGGAAGCACTTCTGACTTGCCTGTGTTGCTGTCTCTAGGGCACTTTGTGCCTCCAGAGATAGCAGTGGCAAAAACCACCAGGTACTAAATGAATGTGCCCCTCTTCCTTCAGGTGTCTGCATAACCAGGGCCCCTGCGACGGTCCTGTTTGGGTGGCAGAGCGGGGTAAAAAAATGATAGGGAGCTCTTGCTGCCTGTAAAGGTCTCTGTTCTCACATGAACAGCACGCTGCTCCCCTTGTGACACAGCACAGCTGTGCCACGTGAGTGTCAGGTCAAGTCCACAACTGCTGCCCACCCTCTACCAACATGGCAGTGAGGGACCAGCAAATATACTTCCCTTATGTCTGAATCTTTGGAAATGCTGCTCCCATCCCAGCAACCACCCGAACTGTGATCCCTCTGTGTAGCAGGGGAGCATGGCTGCTATTCCACAGTGCTGGTTTGGCTGAAGGGCTTAGCAGTTGGCACCTGAAGTGTGGCTTGCAGCAAACTCACTCCATCAGGCCCAGTGGCAGGACCAAGTCTTGAGAAATCTGGCTTCCAGAGGAGCCCCTAGTCTCTCCATCCCTCCAGGAGGTTCTTGAATCCATCTAATTATCAGTCTTCAAAGACTGGTGGTACTAGCCTGTGGAAGTGGGGGTGTTCAAGGTGGGCTGGCAGCTTCATCGTCCACACACTGGAACGTGATAGTGCCTTAGGAGCGGAGACAACACTCCTACAAGACTGAACACGGAGATGGGGATGCTTCGTACTCTGTAGTGCAGCAGCCATGGTGCACAGTCATCCTAATGCAATGTGAGTGGGGAGAGCTCTAGTCACCATGCTAGGAATTATGGGGCATTGTGTTAGCTTCCTAGGTTAGTCACTGCTGGGCACATATATAGCAGACTAGGCTTGACTGATCAGTGATCTACTGTGCCATAGTCAGTGTGACATGCACACTGTAATAACGTTTAGCACTTCTACAGCAGCTTCCATTGGGGTGTACACGAGTATGTCACACTAATGAATTATGTCTTGGCTTGGTGTCAGTATCTGTTTTACAGATGAGCAAACGAAAGCACAAATGGGGTTAAATGACATGCCTGAGGTGACACAGGGACAGAGCCAGGATAGCAACCAGAAATTATGCTATTGGACCTCTCCCCTAACAACTAGATAGAGCTCTCTACTATGGCCCTAATATACAGTATAGTGAGAATCCCTTCTCAGTGTGTGTGTGTGGGGAAGAGGGGGGGTTCAAAAATGACAAAAGCCTGATGTTAGACTATGTAAGGGGAGAGCACACTAATGAAAATACTCTTACACCCTCTAATAAATCAATGGGGCACCATCTGCTGGAATACTTTATCCATTTACAATCATCCTATTTCCAAAAGGGATGTAGCAGAAAATGTGTGGGTTCAGAGATAGGCAATGAGCTTGTTTTAAAGGGAAGCCAACATGGAAGTATGATGTGAGACTTGGCAAGACTGAAAATGTAGAGTTTGGTGGGGAACTGAATCAGCAGGGAGGCAGGAGGTGTTTAGAGAATAATGAATTGGCTAGAGCAGGTAAATAAGATGCTCCTACCCAGCCCTTCTCTTTGTACAAGAACAAGAAGTTCCCCAATGAATTTGGAAAGCAGTACATTTAGAACTGACAAAAGGAAATGTTTCTTACATGATATATAATTATAAACAGGTGAAACTCATTGCCACAGGGGCTGGCAGAAATCAAGATTGTAGCGTGATTCAGAAAAAAAGATTAGAACATACCTAGTTATACTAGGTACAGCACTACAGTAGGTAGAGCAAAATGATGTGAGAGGTTTAAACCCTTGTGCCATGAAGCATGAGCCCACTGCAAAACTGGCTGAGTCTAAATGAGACCCCTCACTATGGGCTCATTAAATAAGGGGCTTCCAAAGCACCTAGTATCGGCCAAAGAATACAGTACAGAGCTAGGGGCACTACCG
>NW_005842498.1:705430-711989 GCF_000455745.1 Alligator sinensis | reverse complement strand
GCATTCCTGTCCTCTCGTAGCATCATCTGGCAAGAAGAATATAATAACTGTGTTCATTGCATTGTGGGAATGGAGGCGTAAGACCTGCCTCAGAGTCTTGTGAGCCTGAGTTCTAACCCTGTGGCCAGGCTCACTCCTTTCTGCATATCTGGAACAGCAGTGCCTCCCTCCTTGGGATACTGAAAAATATTCATGGGTTAATATTGGTAAAAAGTTTTGAATAAATAAAAGGTGTTGAGTTTTGTTCAGATTGTAAATCTCAGGTGTATTTATGAATAGAATCATAGGAAAGTAGGGCTGGAAAGGACCTCGGGAGGTCATCTAGTCCAACCCCCTGCTCACAGCAGGTTCATCCCCGTCTAAACCATCCGACGCAAGTAATTCTTTGATGCCCTGCCCCCTCCCTTCCAGCTGTATTGTTTCCTCAGTTGCTATAGCTAAACATATTTTTGTTCTACATTTTTCACATAGTATACACACTCTCATCTTAGTACAGCCAGGTGCCATCAGTGAGGTGTATGCGGCTCATGTTGTGTCAACTCTGATTGGTGTTTTAAAAATCAGAAAGGTGCCTCAGTGCCTAGCAGAAATTGGAATTTCATGACGACCTGGCTGGCACATTCTTCTAGATGATAATATAGATTGCTAGTTGTGGAACGCTGTACAGTGCACTCTGGTTTCCAGTAACATCGATAGGGTATTAGTCCCGCAGTTATATGATTGCAAGTGTTGTATTTTTAACAGAGGCTTTTTCTAACACCTTTATCAAAAGTTTTATTGTATAACACAAACAGCCCAGAGCCATTGCAGTTTTATGGCCTAAATTCCAACTTCAATGGTGCTGTTTAACCTCACTGACCTTACTGAAGTTGCCTGGATGGAAATCAAGGGCTTGGCTCACTGGTTCAGATTCACTCCTGGCATAACTCTATCAGACCTGTGCAAATAAACTGATTTATTTTTTCCAATTTGGTAGCTGCAAAAAACAAAAACAACCCCCCCCCCCCCATAAATTAATAAATAAATAAAAGGAAAAAAGGAAAGAAAGACAAAAAGACTAAATTTGGAATTATTTTCCTGAAAAATGTTCAGTGAATTGAAATGAACTTTAAAAGCAGACTTGTCTCAAGTCAAACAAAACATTTGTTCAACCCAAAATGAATTGCTTAGATTGGGCACTTTTTTTAATTGAAGAAAGGGCTAGTTTCACAAGGCCAGGGAAGAAAAGCTCTTTCCCCCTTTCAGCTTGTATTCTAAAATGAGGATCCTTCCCTGGGATGTGGGAAAGCCAGATTCATGAAGCCCACTATCTTCTGGATTCAGAGTAGGGACTAGAACTGCCTTCTTCTCCCATGCCATGGAGTAACCAAGCCATCCAGCTATAAGTTATTCCAAAGTCAGGGCTTATCATTTTTTTCTGTTAAAGTGTTTTCAATCTATATACGTAATTACATGTTATTTAAGTAGAAAAACAAGAGAAAGTGCTAAAAAGAAAGGATATCTCTGTGGCCCAGCGGTTAACTACTTTCTCATGAGGTTGAAAGAGAGAGGTTCAAATCTCTCAGTGAAAGAAGGGGTGGACTGCGCCTACAACCAACATAACAGGTGTGGCTACTAGATACAAAAGTAGTAACATCCCCTCCCTTCCAGACTAGTAGAATGAATGGCACCTAATGCCTAATTTACTTGTGAACCTAGGCCAAAAAGCAAAACATTTTGCTTTAGTATTTCCAAAGATTTTTTTCCCCATTTTCTTTGGCATAAATGGTATGTTGAATTTGACCCAAATTCATGGAGTTTAAGGTCAACCAAAGCAACTATTGCAGAGACTAAGGTATTCAGCAACTGAATTTGCACTGCCCCAAAAGTCACTGGGCTATCACCAGAGCTAAACTAGGCTCTCTGGGCATGATTTTCAGTTGTGTTGAGCGCTTGTGGTTGCTAAAGACTTCCAGTAGATTTGAACCAGGGCTGCCAAGTCACCCTAAATTTACACTCCATAAAAAAAACAAAAGCAGGGTGAAAGTGCCTGTCTGTAAAGTCCATAAGAAAACAGTTTCTTCCAGAAATCATGAAATAAAAACAGCTCAGCAAAATCAGCTCCATAAAAGCACGGAGCTCATTGAAGCTCCATGGTTGGAAACCAATCTGGACACAGAGAACAGCATTGCCACCTGGTGTCTGAGCAGGAGTGCAGCACCCAGGAGGTAATTTCTCAGGGCTTTATGGCTCCTTCCCCAACCCCCAGCTATTGCTCATGCTGATGCTGCTCCTGGAGCTCCCTTCTGTCTGCCTGTAAAAATGCTGGGTGGCAGGTAGGAAAATGATAGTTGTTCTTTGGGGATTTGTGTTGGGACAGGGGAATGGGGCTGGCAGGGGTAAGGTGGAGGGTGGCACGTTGCAGGGGTTTCATGGTGTGGGTTGCAGTACCAATGTGTGGGGGTGAGTATGGGACCCCTGGGGTGAGGGCAGCAGGGGTCAAACCACTGCTGTAGTCAAGTAGGGTTATCAACCCAAAACCATTTTTTTTTACTGATAATCTCCAAACTTTTATTATGGTTTGAACCCAGCCTTTGTCCAGTATTTAGCAGAAGAGTTACGTTTACATTATGTAAAACATGTGTCAGTAAAAAAGTTTGGTCAGCGGTAAAAACTTGGCAGCTTGTAAGGGAAAAAATGTCTTGGGTTGGCAATCCTGATTTGAAGGTACTCAGCCAAATTGCAACTCATCAGGCTCCAGGAGTTATTAGAACAATAATCGGATGGAATCATGTAGAGAAAATCATTTGCTGGGCCATTCCTAGTAAGAACTGGCTGCAACATCCCACTAATATTGCCCTGGAAGAAACACCCTACTTTAAACTGAGGGCATGTTGAGATCCTTAAACCACATTGACTCCTCCTGTGTCCTTAATCAAACTGGCTTTTGTTTTCTTCTGATATTCAATTACCATAAGCTATTTTGTTCTTTGAGTTGTGTTTTTATTAGAAAGGATAATCTGATCTGATTTGTCAGCTGGATCTCAAATGAATTTAGTGGTGTTTATTTATTAGTATATCACTATGGATGTGTTTATAAAACCCTATCTGGCAGAGCAAAAATCTGATCCTAATACTGCATACAGTTCCTTTTCCTGCAATGCAAGTTTTTCCTCTACAGCACATTTTCAAATTTTTCAATTCATGTAATGGTTAATAGTAAGATCTGCTAGGTTGTGGAAAGGGAATGGTGAAACAGTCTATCTCCTGAGTCCTTTTGAATCAGACCAGATAAAACACTAGAGAATATACTGCCAGTCCAGCAGTACTGTATTTTTAAGAAATAATCTCAAATGGGTTATGTTAGGAAAGAACAAGATGTGCCTTGATGGGAACTTTCCATCTCTAATTTTTATGACCACAATAATGCTAGTTTGTGCTTTTTTGGTAATATTCCTTTTAACGCTTTTTTCCCCTTAAAGTTTTTTTCAAGCATCAGAGTGGCATCAACAAACAAAGATTGCAGGGGTTTTAAGTCAGGTTTGTCATTGATTGCTAGTATCTCCCATTTAGGGGGGACTTCTGCTGGGGGACAGGCAAGCAGTTGTCAGGTTCTGCATATTTCAGAGGAGCACCCCAAAGTTTAAATTTTTGGCTTAGCTGTCTTGGGTCTGTATACCGGCCTGGAAATTTCACAAGGGAACAAACTTTCCCTCAAGACAACCAGTGATGTTTAGTGATCCCAGAATGGCACTGCAAGACAGGAGACCAGAATGGTACTTTCACTGACACTGGCTGAGGGTAAACCCAGGCGTCAAGCTTCTCCATTGCTGTGAGAGCAATAATGATGGGAACTGCCTCTTTTAAACTGTTTTTGAAATCCTCTGGTGAAAAGAGTAATGTCAGCTTGAAATGTATCCCTGCCAGCTTTGAGTCAGGCTAGAAATACCAGGATGAGAGTTTACAGTGGGTTGGCACGTCAACATCTAGGCCTGGTCCATGAATAAACATTATACCAATTGAATTTAATTGTTCCCTGCATTGGATTCTATTAAATGGGTGCAGTTGCTGTGTGAAGAGAAATCTTTACTGTCTCAGCTGGGATGTGGAAGTCTGGATGCAGACAGGATGAAAATAAAGAAATAATGTGGGAATGGTAAAGACACTGACAGTGTCCTTGAAAATTAAATGGCACTGCAGTCTACCCTATGGAGACTTGAAAGAAAGGGAAGGTAGGTATTGTTTAATAATAAAAATGATCCAGCCTTCAAAATAAAGATTGACAGGGGTGCAGGGACACAGGAAAATGGAAACAATATTGGGTGCCAAGGAGAGGGCTCTAACTTGACATTAAATTATAATCCAGTAAGAGTGGAGTTTGTGTGGGCTAAGCCAGCGATTAGTAGTATCGACATTTCAGAGACAGGTTTAGAGCAGCAGTCATACCGTTGTGATTCTTGGGGTCATTTTTTCAGCTGTCATAGAGTGACTTCATTGGCTTGGGGATATCTCTCAGACCTAGACTCAGTTTCTGCACCTGTGAACTGGAGGCAGTGTGGTTTATCTACCTTATATGGGTATGAGGAAGTCTGCTAAGCCTTTAAGACCTGCAGATGAAGGGTGCTGTATAAGGACAGACTATTTGTCTCTACGCGTTTTTGCTCCCAGTGCCGTGTCCTGATTTAGGAATCACGGTGCATCTGCACAAGCACTTTAATATGCAGGAACCTATTTTACTGCGCATTAAAGCATTGCATAAAAAACTGTGCAAATACGCTAACCCGCAGTAAAATATGCCACTGCACGTTAAGAGTCATGGAAAAAACATGTGCTTTCACTACTGCACATTAGGACAGCCTTATGCGCATTTATTTAGTACCCCACATTAGAGGTACTATATTTAATGCACATTACGAAAAGCACATTAATGCATGTGTAGATGTGCCCAGTATAACCCCACGCTCAATTGTTTCACTGCTTCATACAGTGAAAGACTTCTCCCCTGTGTTACCTGAGGCAAGACCCTTAGCTTCTCTGTGTTATGGAGATAATGGCCCTTCCCTGTCTCTCAGGGATGCTGTAAGGATACCCAGGTAGTATGATACCCAGAGAAGCATCTGACATAATTTACTTTAGTTTGTCTTCCTTAGGGTCCTTCTTTATTTCCCTGTTTGGCTATTGAACAGTTGAATATAACCTGTTTTCAAATGGCTTTTCCTTTTATTCAGGACATTGAGCAAAGTTGTTTTTTCTATTTCACCCTATTTCTTTAATACATTCCCACCCCCCACCCCTTAGTTGACCCAAGCCTGTCCAGTCCACGAGGCTTCAATATTGTTTGGCACATCCTAGCCAGACAGGAAACACAGTATAAACTCACACAAAACAGAAGCAAGCGTATTTGCCATATAAATTCAGATCAGTGAACTCTTTAGTCCAGCATATTGTCTCCACCAGCAGCCTGTTATATAAGATCCAGAGACAAGGGCAAGAAATCTCAGCATAGATAGCTGTGAAATAACCTAGTCCCTGAGTCAGTATCTTCCTATCTGTGGTGGGGACACTGCCATGAGACAAAACTTACCCCTGGCTCTGGAGCAGGGGGAAAAGTGGCAGTTGCAGAACACTGCTGAAGATCAAAGGTGCTGCAGCGGGGATGCTGCCACAAGAAGAAAAGCATCTCTGGCACAGGAGCGGCAGGAAAAACAGCAGTCGCAGAACGCCGTTGAGGACCAAAAGTGCACCCCCCCCAGCATGCTTTCTAGACACGTACCAATGACGATTCACCAGCTGGCCCTCTGAGACAGGGATAAAATCCCTCACGAAGTGAGGCCTTGTGAGAGCCCAGAGCAGCGGGAAGTGAATGGATGCCCTGGCAGGGGTAAGTGGTGGCAACCCCAAGAATTGGGGTGCCCAGCTAAGGCTGGCTTGAAGGAGCCAGGATATGTACCTCTTATGAAGCCGTGAATCCCAGATGATGCCAATAGAGACTGGGACAGTGGTGAGCCTACGGAGAGAGAAAAAGCAGAAGAATATTAAAGTCAGGCTGACATGAGACCTTGACAAGGATGTTAAAACATCCAAACGGACTGAAATTAAACAGGTGCTAATGCCCAGCCATGGCTGATTCTACAAGCTAGCCTCGGCCGAGACCTAACATCATCTCTGGTTAGCATAAGGGGAGGTGTAGGAGAGGCAGAGCCCCAAGACAAAGACCTGTGTGTGAGATCGAAGAGGGAACCAGGAGAGGCAGGCACTGGTTGGCTTATGTCCTTACACAGTGGGCACATATACACGTGTCACTATGGTGCCATTGTTACTGCACCATCATTTAATATTTCCTTTTGGAAGTACTAAAAGACAGCATAGTAACATCCCATACTGCACTATGTGCACCAGGCACTGTTATTTTTAGGCACTATGTCCCCGTAGTGCATTGCTACAGCAATATAGCACTACGTGTAGATGTGCCCAGTGAGGTGATATACCTGAAATGTAATTCTGTATATTCTCTTTCAAGTATAACAGAATCTTATTTTTTTTCTCATTCTAATTTGGTGTTTACCCTTACTGATATCTT
>NW_005842498.1:697127-705399 GCF_000455745.1 Alligator sinensis | reverse complement strand
TGAATCCAATGGCAGCAAAAATTCATATGCAGCTATAATTATAAGGGTACTTTGAGGACAGAGCTGAGAACCGTGGCTAATCATTAAAAGACACTGTATAGCTAAGTTTTGTAAAGCAAGGTCCTATAGCCTTGTAATACCTTCCTGAAGGAAGAAGGTGAAGAAAATGTTGGAGAACTTACTCTTGTGCATCGGGATGATATCTTCAACATATCACAACAGGGTGTTTGGGCCACACTGATATTACTGACTGCAGAAGACTGGGTCTCTGTAAATTTGTGCAGAGGTTTTAGGCCCAAAACTAAAACACCATAAATTGTTAGATACCTCTTTGTCAGAACTGAAAGTCTGTTTGCAGGAGAGAGGGAGTTTAGTTCTCTTGCTCCTCTTAATGGATATGTACGAATGCTGTTTGGAACGAGGATTTCAAACAGTTCTAACTATTAATATGCTGTCGGTGTTGCTCAAGTACAATAGAGCTTTCCAGTGGATGAAAACCAATGGCTGGTGTTTTGGACTGCTAGTAAAAAGAAAGGACATTTAAAGTATATGGCATAGTACCACACCATTACAAAGTTATATTACAAGGCTGGTGGAATGGCATGTGTACAACGGCAGATCCAGGGGGGTGCAGTCACACCCCTTTTGATTCTTACTCCACCAGTGTTTAAAACCAGCTACCAGGGAGGGGCAGCACCATTTTTATTCAGACAGTGTTGAGAGAGTCATTTGACGTCATGGCTCATCATTTCCCTGATTCCTTCTAACCTCTTCATTCCACATGTGTAAATGACCTTCTCACCTTTTTATGGCCTTTGGTTCCATTTTAATGGTTGGAGATGTTTCCTTTGGCATCTCTAACCCAACAAATGGTGAGTGGTAGGGAGGGTATTGAACGGGGGATAGATCACCCTAGAGATATCCAGTTCAATGCTCTCCCTGTTTAGCATGCAGAGACAGGCTACTGCACTAGGTGGACCATTGGTCTGATGCAGTATGGCACTTCTTATGTTCCCTAATCAAGCTATCCTTTCTTCTGCAATTCTGCTGTCTGCTAGCTGTTCCTGGTAATGTAGCGTCTATTCTTAGGTGTAGAACAGTCTCAGGTGTGGAAATAACTTTTAGTGAAGGATTCAATGCACTGTCAAGATGCTCAAGAAGGCTAGATTCTGTTTTCTGAATCTGGAAAAGAGATGCCCATTTAATTCTAATGACTACAGGACTAACAAAACCACATCTTTTGATTATTTTTGCCTACATATACAAAATATATAATACATATGTTATATATCATATATAATATATGAGATACATAATACATGATATAGTAAATTAATGCACATTCTAATATCATTTTCTCTTTTGTTTTGATTTTAAACTGAATAATATAGCCCTGGGCCCCTAGTGTAATAGTAATACTTCTAATCTATTTTTACCTGCAGAAAAATTGTAGTGTTACATATGGTGATGCGCCCCACTATCTGCACCCCACATTTCAAAATCCTAGATCTCCTCATGCATGTGTGGAATAATCTCTTTGCTTATGCAGCATGGTCAGCACTTTATTAAGTGTCTTGAGATTGCTCCCAATTTTTCTGTAAGTTACAGCTCCTAGTGCCATGTGAACGTGTTAAGAATCCCAGCTTTCATTTGGCAACAAAAGAAAAGCTTGAGAGCGTGATCCTAGTGTATCCTAAGGATTAAAAGCATAGAAGACAAAGAAAATAAACTGTTACTTGTTATTTGTAAGTCAAGCTCATGGTTTTTAGTGTTTTGTTCATGAGTTGTGAACACTTAAGGCTGGGAGCACTGTTTATAGTATTGTTCTGATGAAACAACTATGAGCCTTCTGAAATGGCCGTGCAAGGCCTTAGCAAGTCTGCCTGGCAGGCTTCTTTATTATAAAAAGGGTCAATAAGGTGAACTGAGAGCTCATCTACACTGGGAATTTGACTACAAGAGCAACTGCAGGATAAACTATTCTGCAATAGATATTCCAGACTAGCTCTTTGTATAGAAATTAAGTTCCAGAATAAGTCTCATTATTTTGGAATAATCAGTGCACATCCAAGAAAGAGCATTATTCTACAATAACATCACTTTTATTCTGGGAAAGAATGTCTACTTGGGTGGTAGTGGAAAATCTAGTACAGAATAGATTAATCTGCAATACCTGCTCCAGATAATCTCTCCCTTTTGTGGGGGGCACTGCACTCTGGTATGCTCACTGTTTTGCCAGCTGAATTAAAACAACTTGTCCAGAGAGAAGGGCAGAAATCCAGTTAGAAAGGCCTAGCACCGAAAGGAATTGTGCAAGCTGGGCATTCACAGATGCATTGAAATGAGCACAAGGGATTGGGAAAAGTGAGAATTTGGGCAAAATACACTAGCACTGAAACTCTTGTTCTGTGGTGAAATAGGTCCTGGCAAAGAATCCACAGGGACTTTGCAGGACCACTTCAAAGAGAGATGTTCTTTTGTTGTAACCAACATCCATGCTATACGGTGTCTTGTGGTCCCTTTTATGAAATTAGCTGGTGAGATTGCAGCTCTAAAAGCCTTAAGTGAGTCCTTTCCCATCTCTCTAGACTGACAGAATGGCTATAGGTAGCACTCTGCTATTGAACTGTTCTTACCTGGTATCAATGCTGCACCTCCTTATGGTGGCTCCCAAAGACCATGTGCTTTTCTAAAGTTCTACTCTCTGCAGAGGAAGCTTAACAATAGGAATTACAATCCAGATTTCTGCTTTCCTGGTTATTGTTTGTTTGCTGAAATCAAATAGGATGTCTCTATATAGTTTTGATCTCTTCCAGCCCTCCCCCATGATGGTGCCAGTGCAACCTGTTCTGCCACTATTGCTGAACTGCCAGCCAAAATGGTTGAGTACCACTAGTCTATATTGATCAAAGAGCTGTGTTCTTTCTCCAAACAGCAGTGAAGAGATGCCTGCTGTGCTCCAGCTTCAAGGCATGCTGCTATGTGAAGCAGCAGCTACTAAGCTGGCACCCACCAATCTTGGCAGAAGTATCGGAAGACAGAGGCCATATTTGTTTTACTTGATCCCCACGGCTCATCTGTCTGTGGTGGAGGAGTACATGAGAGGTAACAGCAGCACTGAGTGAAATGAAGCACAGCAGCTGGGTTTCTTTTCACTTCCACAGCCAAACAAGATGTGTTGGAGCAGAGATGTTACTAGTAAGGTCTGTGCCCTGGGCAGCAGGTAGGGGAACAGACCCTCTCTCATCCCCCTACCGCAGCTTCCCACCTGCAGCTCACCCTTGCAACCAAGGTTGCAGATGCAGTACAGGAGATACATTAACTCCCTGGCTTCCTGCCATGCTGACCCCTTCCCCTACAGCAGTGGCATCTCCCATGTGGCATGAGGCTGACAAGGGGCTTGGAGCTGATGAAATTACTAGGGACATGAGCCACCAATTGCCCCACTGGCACAGTGGACCTCTGTCCCCAAGTGGTGCTGATTCCATTTACTAGTGCCAAGGGGCAACCCTGGATTCAGTGGTAGAGTGGGCAGCACCCCCTTTCCATCAGCACCAAGGGGTCATGCTCAGGTCACCCACCCTTAGCTTCACTACTGTGCTAGAATACAGGCAGCTTGTCCTTCCATCTGTTGGAGCAGCTGGAGCATCGATAGGAGAGAGAGCTTGTTGGAAAGAGGCACACTATAGAGTTTACATGTTGCTTTTCATCTGAGCTCTCAAAGTGTTCCAAAGAAGGTTGAGCATCATTATCCCTACAGGGGAAAATGAGACACAAAGCCAGTTTAAAGCTATGCAGTGGTACAGTTGGTTCAGGTATCCTAACTGCAAATTGAGTACGCTGTGGTAAGTGTCAAAACTCTGTTTTCATTCCATCCAGGAAGTGCACACACCAACTGCTGACACTTCCTTAGCCTGACGAAGGGTTTTTGAACCCGAAAGCTTGCTTAATAACTATTCTCCAACTATTTGTGTTGGTCTAATAAAATATATCAAATTCACCCAAGGAACCTTGTCTGCCTATGTCCTTAGAACAACACGGCTACAACCTACACCCCTAAAACACTGTTTGGGCACTTACTGAGCGCAGCGCGGGGAGGCTAATGGAGATATGTAATTCAGTGTGGCCCATCGTGGCCTGTTCCATGCTCCTTGGTTATCTGCAAACCGCGCTGACCCAGAGGAGGGATTCCTCCACTGAGGAGACATAATGACACTGATCAGAGGAAGAAATGTAGAGCAACAAGATCAGTAAAAATAGGGTGGCCTCTGTGTGGACATGTTGGAGATAAAGCAGATTCTGGATGATCCTTGTTGTTCACAACAGCTGGTTTGAACCATGCCTACAACTTCATGCCATCCCAAGTAAGGTCACAAAATGTTTTTGGGCAGGATCCAGGTGTCTCTAGTATATTTGCTACGCACCTCCTTAGCCCAGTGCAGGTATAAAACACGTCAGTCGTGAACCCACTGCCCTGCATGGCGTGCTATATTGCAGGAGGTGGTGCCAGAGACAAAGAACAAATCAACATACACCCACCAATCTGCTGTTTTATCATGCTGGGATCAGTTTGTTCTGACTCAGAGTCACAGATATAAAAATGCAAGGTGGGAACTGTTCCAGAGGAAATTTTAAACTACATTCTCTTTTGCCCACAGTTTTTTCTAACAGATGATGACCTGAACATGCATATGAACCAGTTGTAAAGAAAACATCCACAAACCTGTTCTGAACTGATCAGGAGAGTAGTGGCACACATTTTCTGCTGCATCCACTAGTCCTGAATGTAGGAGTCAGGCATGCTCACCAGAGCAAAGTGCAGCAACATTGTTTCCTAGGAGGTGCAGTTTAGCACAGGATGGAGAACAAGATGTTCCTGGATTTTGACTCCACCTATTCCCCAATTCTGTATATTACCCTGTGGCATATTGCTCTATCTCTTCCTCCCTTGGTTATCCTCTCTTGTGATGTTAGCTTTTTCAGGATTGATCAATGTCTGTTCAGATCTTTGAATCTGCAAAGTTCTGTAGAAGAGGGTCATATCATTGGTCAGTATTATAGTTATTATACTATAATATTAGTATATACAGTATTATATTATAATACTGACCAATAATATGACCCTCTGAGATTCTTCTTACAATCTTGCACCTGATCTTGTGAGACCTCAAAAGCTCAGCAGCCTGGGTCTGGGCTAGCATTTGGTTTGAATAGCCACTGAGAATTCCAGATGCCCCCACCACAAGCCAAAGAGCTGTGATCCAACATTTTGCAAATATCAGACCATAGGAAACTAAACAAGAAGGGAGACTTCATCTGCCTCCAAAAGGATGACAGGTAGGAACCAAAACCAAATGAAAACAAAGTAAGATAATTCAAGGAAACCCAAGTGGACATGCATGAATCTTTGTGAATCTGAAATCTGTTTATATGCATGTAGTGAAATCCAGGCTTAAGAAAAGCAGTTTCTCTTGGACCTTCAGGCTAACTACAGGCAATCAAAAAGCCCAAGGCTAAATTAATTCAGTCTGTGCAGGTTAGTCTAAGATGCACAGATTAAAATGAGAAACAACTGTATAGACATTCACTTTTGATTCAGGAAATACAGCCACATGCCTGCAGTGGCTCATGCCAGAATCTAGGGGCTGATAGAGCATGGCTTGTAGCCGACATGGGTTGTGCGTTTGCTTCCTCTTCCTGCTGCCCCATAGTTCCCTGGGATTTGCAGTCCAGAATTACAGCAGCAGGACTCTGCAGAATTGTTTATCACTTCCTCTTCCTGCTTCCAGGTGCCTCATGGGGGGCGGGCGGGGAAGATTTGGAGTCCACAGTCATAACCAGCAGTAAGTTTTTAGCAGGACAGGGCAGGGCAGCTCTGTACTTGGGGGAAGGGAAGTTTAACCCTCCTCCCTGGCCCCAGATCCCAGTCAGGGTTTGCCGGGGGGAGGGAGCAGTCCCTGCCTCCCCCTCCCAACCCTCCTCTGCTGGAGCAGACAGAACAGCCCAGCCCAGGGCTGTAAAGCATGTTGGGAAGCTGGGGGACTGTGATTTAACTTGAAACGGGAAGGGGTCTGGTGCAGAAGTTTCATAAATTGATTTGACCCAAATCAGTTAAGTCTGATATTCAAACAGGTTTATCTTAAACCAGTTACAGTCATTTTGAAACTGTTGTATGTGCAATGAACTTCTGCTCTATTATAGGTGTAAACCAGTTTCTGATTACTTAAACTGGTTTATGTGTAACTTCTGTCCCTAGCTTCAGAGGCTGGGACTGGTTTGATAAAAATCCTTTAAGCCTAGTGGAAGTGGAATGTGACAGGGTTCATATGGCCAGCAGTGGCATTCCTTGAGCATGAATAATTTGAGAGATCTGTGAATACTGCACGTGAACTAGATTATATGTAAGGTAAACTGAGCAGTCAGTGGAACAGATTGGTCAGGAGTTCTGGAGGTTGATGTCACATCTGTTCTGCCAGTGGAAGGAGACATTTGTAAGTGCCTGTGGCAAAACTTCTGAAGAAAACAGAAGACAAAGGCTCATAACCTGATTGTTACAGTAGATGCTATGCTGTTGGTGCATACAGCAAGGTTCCCTCCAAGCTGTGCACGTGCATGGCTGCGCATGCTTTAAAATCATGCCGCGCACAAACTTTTTAATGCCGCGCATCTGCCCAGAGAGGCACAGCATAAAAGTGAATCTCACAGCATAAAAGTAACACTAGAAGAGACCAATGGCGGAAGCACTGGGGCCGGCATGGGGGCACTTACTGGAGGTAAGCTCAGGCAGTGGCTTCTCCCCAAAGCCATGCATCTCCTTCCCAGCCCCGATGCCATGTGTCTCCTCACTCCCAGAAGCATGTTGAGGTGGGGCTGGGGGATGGCACAGGCTCTGCTGGTGCTGGGAAACTGCTCCACTCCCCAGCCTTGATGCCACATGCCTCCTCACTCCTGGAGGCAAGGCAGGGGCTGGGGCTGAGGCCAGGAAACTGCTCCACTCCTGGAAGCAATGCAGGAGCAGGGGCTGGGGCTGGGGGCTGACGCAGGCTCTGCCGGTAAACTGCTCCGCTTCCCAGCCCCAACTCCATGTGCCTCCTTGCTCCCGGAGGCAAGGCAGGGGCTGGGGCCAGGAAACTGCTCTGCTCTTGGAGGTGATGCAGGGGCTGGGGCTGGGGGATGGCGTGGGCTCTGCCGGCACTGGGAAACTGCTCCGCTCCCCAGCCCCGATGCCATGTGCCTCCTTGCTCCCAGAGGTGGGGGCTGGGGGTGGCGCCAGTTTTTTAGCCATTTAGTGGTTTGTCTTTATTGTCACTAGTTTATGCATTTGAATTTAAAAGTATTAAACAGAAAAAGAAGTTGCAAATGGTGTTGTTTTTATTAGAAGAATCCTAAGCTGTGTAATCTTGACTTTGGGGGTGCTAGTTACAGCTGTGTCTAAAGGCATAGGCAGAAAAAGTGCTGTGGGGCAGACCAAAGTGGCAAGCGCCGAAAGGGGGAAGCGGGACCAAAGCAGCGTGCTCACAAACTACTACATCTTAGAGGGAACACTGGTATACAGCAACACTACTGGTTACAGCTTTTCCTGAGGAAGGGAAGGATCCATGTCTTGGTGACACAGGCATGCAGCTCTTCCCTTGGGTTAGAGCAAGAGCCAATAGCTGTGTGTGAGAACAGCCTGAGCTGTCAGGAGGGGCAGGTGATGGGATACAGAGCCACCTTATAGAAGGCACCAACCTCAGTCTGCCTCCAAGCAGAAGGTACTCAAGACCAGCTGGCTCTGAGCAACAGCATTTTCTAGGACAATATATCCAGTAAGGTTGGAGGATGAGGCAAAGAGGAAGTGGATGGCTTAGGGAGGCTGGAAACAGAACCTTTCCTCTGTATGGACCTGATTCCATTATGGCCTGGTCTTGGGGATTGGTGAGTCAGGTCTCCAATGATGAGGCTGCTTATTGGGACCACTGACATGACTTCAGACAGAACTGCACAGGTAAGAGAAGGTTTGAGGAATGTCTTGTACAGAGAACAGCAGCCCTGTGAGAGAAGGGAGAAATTACTTCAGGTGATTCATCTTGTCTCGGACGGCCAGGGCCGACTCGAGTTACGCTCGTACGTCAGGGCGGGCTGGTGAATGGAGAGGCAGACACAACTTATTGGTTGTAAAAAACTTTACTCACGCCGCTTGCAATCACGACGCAGGTGGTCCGGTCGTCGGAACAACCACACGAGTTGTTCCAGCTGGCGGGGCCCAAGCCAGTTAATCCGTCTGCAATTC